>NW_015506145.1:253903-288167 GCF_001515645.1 Sinocyclocheilus grahami
GTGGGTATACCGTTCCCCTTAACGACTCCTAGAGGACGCAGTTCGAAGTTCCCATGAAAGGGAATGTCTCAGGTTACGTATGTAACCATGGTTCCCTGAGTAGGGAATGAGACACTGCGTCCTCTAGGTTTCTTGCCATGCTTCGGACGCAAGCTTCAGACGAAGAAGTGGATGATGTGTTGTCCCGGCGCCTATTTATACTATAGTCGCACCGGTAGTGACATCATGGCTGTCGCCGGCCAACGTGTTGTTGGTGTTTTTTCAATGTATGCTTCAGACACGGGTCACGACGAGGCATTCCCCATAGCGACCCCTAGAGGACGCAGTGTCTCGTTCCCTACTCGGGGAACCATGGTTACATACGTAACCTGAGACGTTTCTGTGCCACTAGTGGCTCCAAAAAGAATAGCAACAATAATGAATGAATGAACTAAAACGGCTGTCACTGTTTGGACAAATTCAAGAGTTGAGTCTCTCAAACAAACAGATTGCAGTTCCGTTTGATGCCACAAGGAGGGCAGAAATAGACACTTCAACCCAAAGTATGCTTCGATTTAACACAATTGCTTAGTTTACAATCGAATACATAGCCTTTCAAATTATACTTTATTTGATATCGTACACAAATGCAGATGGTACATGCACACTAGAGAGTTTCATCTTTGTCCAATGATGCTATTTCTCTGGAAGTTATGATTGATGAAAATATCTTTGTAAAGTAGAATTGTGGGTATCGCTTAACCCGCTAACACAAGTATTCTTCAATGTGGCTGTCTGTTGTTGTTGCTACCTACACTATTTGTTGTTGTTATATTTCTTTCATTAGTTTTTTGGATGTGAAACAATGGGCTGGGACAGTGTCGCCAGATTCGCCACCTTATGGACCAACTAATTAGAAAAAAAAAGGAATAAATAATAATAAAAAAATGAAATACAATAAAACACATAAGGAAAATGTGTGCGAAAAATCCGGATGTGAATGTACTATGCTGTTGACAAAATTTACGTCCCACACATACCCTTTTTTTATGTATAAAACCATATTTTGGCCTTTCAACTTTAAAGTTAAATTTTTAAAGTGAAACTCCATTTAACTCCTTTTAATTTTATGTATTTAGGAATGAAACCGGATGTTCAGTGGGGGAAAATATAGGGCAGGACTTGGAATTATTCATCAGGAACTGATGTGCTACTAGTTAACATTAAAAAGCCTTCATAGAGTTTGTTAGTGGAAAATTAATGTTAATAGAAAGGGATGTTATTTTAGTATCACTGGCATACTAGTTTTTATTAAAATTTTGAATTAGATTGTTTTTATATTTTCTGTTTATTATTTTTTACATTTTCATTAAAATTTTAGTTAAAGTATTAGTGAATTTCCGTTTTTGTCATTTTTAATAAGTTTTTTAAAATGTATGCATAGATTTTTATTTCAGTTTTAGTTATTTTAGTCCAAGTTAAAATCTTTTTTTTTTTTTCACATAGTTTATTTTAAGTAACAAGTTTTTATCTTTTTATTTAACCGTAAATTTGAACACAGATAAATAGCCTAATCCTTACCCTTATTAATTATTAATAAAAAAAGCTTTGCTTCTAAAATCTATAGAAAATATGTTGCAATAATAATAATAACGATAATAATTAATAATCATAATATTCATAATAATAATTTTGAGTAGTAACATTCAAAACAGCATCTCAAAGCAGTATCTCTCAACTTTTATTATTATTATTATCATCATCATCAAATTTTTGCTAGTAAAATCTCTTGGCATTGGTAATAGTGTCATGATTGATTTTTAAATAATGATAAAGACATACATAGTGTTGTGATGTACTATTAAACCTCCTAAAGCACTTTTCAAACAGAAGAAATTGACAGTAGAGTAACGCGTTCAGATGATGAGTTCTTGCCAGTCTCTCTACAAGGATGAACTCTGGTCTTTCCTGCTACATCAAAGCAGCTAATCCTACCATGAAAACTCTACTTCCTGATGCTAAATCAGGTCTTTGCACTCCTGTGCACATCTCCCTTGGAAGCACTTTCATGTTATTTTGAACAATTAAAACACTCGTGTCTGGTGTCAAAGCATGGCTCACAGCCGTCACAGGGGGCAGCATGCATCAGCGAAAATGTGCTGAAACTGAGTGGCAGCAGGGCTGATCTGTTAATAATTTGATAGACTGCTCAGTACGCGAGTGTATATGTGTGTATGTTCATATCCTGCATTCTGAGTGATGGAAAAATGAATGAATGTATGATTACTGCTGATTTGATATCATGAACATTATTAACACAATTTATAACATCTATCAGCCAGGTTTTTGGATGTAAAAAAGAATACATGAATATTATTAAAAAATATATTTTTTATTGTTATATGTGACCCTGGACCACAAAACCAGTCTTAAGTCGCTGGGGTATATTTGTAGCAATAGCCAAAAATACATTGTATGGGTCAAAATGATTGATTTTTTTTTTTTATGCGAAAAATCATTAGGATATTAAGTAAAGATCATGTTCCATTAAGATATTTTGTAAATTTCCTACTGTTAATATATTAAAGCTTAATTTTTGATTAGTAATATGCATTGCTAAGAACTTCATTTGGACAACTTTAAAGGCGATTTTCTCAATATTTAGTTTTTTTGCACCCTCAGATTCCAGATTTTCAAATAGTTGTATCTCAGGCAAATATATCCTAACAAACCATACATCAATAGAAAGCTTATTTATTCAGCTTTCAGATGATGTATACATCTCAATTTCGAAAAATTGACCCTTATGACTGGTTTTGTGGTTACATTTTTAAATGACCATTATCATTGATCATTACATCATTAATTATTAATAATTATTACGTTTCTTTAAGTAATCCAAATGTTTAGATTGACAATCGGGTTTGCATTAATCTTTAAAAATTGTAATATGGAATGCAATTGGAATATTCGCACATATGTAAACAGTCACTCTGTAAATGTCCACACTGTCTGCATATGTTTCTGTAAGGCTTTAATTCTTTATAGGGTGAATAAGGGCTTCAAAGATATTTGCTATAGGATTTAAAGTGAACACTGTTGTACAGATTAGCGGAACATCTGCAGGGAACTGACTGGAGGGTAGTAATGGGAGCTCTAGTGTCTCATTCATCTTTGTTGGACTAAGTGGACTCAACACTCTGAAGAGTCTGAGGCAGATGGAGAAAAGACAGAGACACATTAAGGTGCCGCGCGATACGAACAGGGCCTTAATTGAGAGAATGAACAAGCTAATGCTCCGCGGCAGAAAATCGTTGTCTCTTGGCACAACATGCTTTGCTTTCTGCGTGTACAGGCTCTGTGTGAAATATTTGGCACATTCCATTTATTCCTTATTACTTCATGTCATGGCTCTTTGATTCTTAGTTTTTGCCTGGCTCACTGGCGATGGTGAATTCATGTATTTGGGGGTAATGACTGCTCTGTTAAGGCATATCAAATCGATTTTGAAACTGGAATGCCTTTTTTTTTTTTTAAAGTTGTTTCTACCTGGGCTACTAGTTAGGCTGGATGATATATAGAAAAATCGCAATGATTTTGCTGGCAATATAAAATTAAGCAACACATAGCAGTGTTTTAATGTGCGTTTTATTTGGTCTTTAAATTTCCTGAAAATTGTGTTGCAATCTTACAGTTATCAAGTATTAGACATTGAGACAGAATTGTTTTAATATCATCTCTGATTTTAACTTTGGCAAAAGTATCGCTTTCAAGAATTGGCTCAAACTTTCAGTCAATCATTTAACTATTTATTGATTCATTTGTATTTTCATGCATTAAAATGCCTTGGTACAGTGATTCTCAAGGGCTTAAGTGTGTCATTTAATTAAATTGTAATTCATTTTAATTTTAAAAGTGTGATTTTCTAGACATGGAAAAGTCATTTAAATTACATTTATAATGAAAAATTTTTTTTTAATGCCAAGCTGTAATACTTTTTATCGGGTAGAAGTTCTAAAAAATAACTAGATAAAAAAGTTAAAAGTATTTTTCAAAATTTGTGGAAAATGAGGTGCCTTAGAGTCAACAAACTCTAAAATATATATTTTTTTGTTGGTTAATTTTAATACAAATATTCCAGCTATTATTTTTCCTTGTGTTCATTTAGTGAAAAACTGTGAAACAGTGTACCTTGATTACTCTGAATGAGACTTTTGTGTTTTAGTCCTTACATTTTGAATTTAATTGCAGACAATGGCTGTTTGATTGAAATTATGGTTTCACTGACTGGAGAAAAAAAATACTTTTCAGAGCAAAAATATACATATCCAAATATCTATTTATCTTCAAAAGTCTAAAAAGCATCCAAATTGCCTAGCCCTAATACTTTTTTTGTGCTTCAAACTTGTGCTGCAAGCTAGCACTTGAATATCAGCACAGCAGGTTAACAAATCCAGTAACCATTTTCAGATCTTGACCGTTTCACCTCTTCAGCGATGCATGTTTATCCATGTGTTTTGATTAGAACAGTGTGCTGTTTGTGTCCCACAGCGAGTTTCTAATTTTGAACCTAGCTTTTCGTCATATCGGAAGTTCGCTCTTTATTTTTAGAAGAATTTGGATTTTTACACATAACAGACAAGCAACATTTCCTCAAACTTTTATAGTTTAAGCAGCTCCCTGGTGTGGAGCAGAGAGTGGCTCTTTTAGCACTTCTTCAGTCAGATGTCCCCCAGTTTTGTCAGCGTTCCATCACAAGATTCCTTCCTCACTGATCCACAGAGACTTCTGATCTTGTAACAGAACTGCCGGTTCCAGAAAGCTGACTCAAAAGAGAAGGAGCTGAGGAAATCTAAATACTTTTATAGCCATCTGGCCTTTAAATTGCTTCTGAGGTTTTTTAACATTTTTTTCTCTCAAACTCTCCTTTCCTTTTAGATGGACAGCTGAACCTAGCAAATGCTTTTGAACCATGACCCCCGAAGCATCTGTACATAAAAGAACATGCACAAATGTTTATGTCTCTATTTTTCACTAGATTAAACACTTAAGTGTGTGGCATTTAGTGTCTCAGAGCAAAGCAAAATGAAATTATGATGTTTGCTTTACATATTGTATGTAAAATTTGAAATAATTATGCCGCCTGCTAAGAGGCTCATCATGCATTTATGCAGATCTGTAAGAGGCAGCAGAACAATTTCACCTCCATCTGCCCGCTAACCCTTCATACATCTCTCTTCTATTGTTTTGTTTCATACAGCTATGCTGATGCAGAAATTAAATGTTTTTTTTTTTATTTCTGTTGTGTTTGTATCTGGGAGGTCATGCAGGACTAACATTTTTTTCTCTCAAACTCTCCTTTCCTTTTAGATGGACAGCTGAACCTAGCAAATGCTTTTGAACCATGACCCCCGAAGCATCTGTACATAAAAGAACATGCACAAATGTTTATGTCTCTATTTTTCACTAGATTAAACACTTAAGTATGTGGCATTTAGTGTCTCAGAGCAAAGCAAAATGAAATTATGATGTTTGCTTTACATATTGTATGTAAAATTTGAAATAATTATGCCGCCTGCTAAGAGGCTCATCATGCATTTATGCAGATCTGTAAGAGGCAGCAGAACAATTTCACCTCCATCTGCCCGCTAACCCTTCATACATCTCTCTTCTATTGTTTTGTTTCATACAGCTATGCTGATGCAGAAATTAAATGTTTTTTTTTTTATTTCTGTTGTGTTTGTATCTGGGAGGTCATGCAGGACTAATTGTTAACAGTGAGGAAAACAAGGGACTCTGTGCGCTAGACAAGACTCTTGTTGTTAAAGGGACAGTTCACCCCCAAATGAAAGTTGTCATCATTCACTTACCCTCAAGCTGTTCCAAACCCGTATGAGTTTCTTTCTTCTGTTGAGCACAAAAGAAGATATTTGGTACCCAACAGTTGACGGTAGCCATTGACTTCCATAGTATGGAAAAAAATTCTATGGAAGTCAATGGCTACTGTCAACTGTTTGGTTACCAGCATTCTTCAAAATGTCTTCTTTTGTGTTCAAATAATGATTGTTAGCCAGTGCCTTTCAGACTCTAAAAATTTTTGAAACAAATGAGTACGTGACAGAATTTTCATTTTTGGGCGAACCGTCCCTCTAAGAGAGGCCAGTGTGAGATTTACCTCAAACTCTCCCCTGTTCACCCTAGTCACCCTAGATGACTGCAGCTAACTTTACAGTTAAACTTTAAGTGCACTTGAGAAAGGAGTTTGTGTGGCATAGAAACATTCACATTCCCCATAGACTCTTTCCCAAGTCCTTAGAATCACATTTCTGCCTTTTTTCCCACAGCTTTAGTCTTTTACATCGCAGACGTTTGACAGATGGGCTTGTTTGAGGAATGAGGATGTGTCAGATGTGAGCTTCATGACTCTGAAATATTGACTGAAGTCTATCCTGTGTCATATTCATCTCTGCCAACATAGATCTGGAGATGCTAGTTAGATGAATCTTGGTCGATTCTGTCTATCAGGATTTTATTATTTTTTTGGTTCGTAATTAATAGCATTGCTTTATGTATTGAGGCCTTTATGGATGCTTCAACCAGAAACATCTTGCACATATGTGATGTATATTATTATATATTTTAGATTTTTTTTTTATTTGATACATGTATTTATTTAATAATTAGTTTATTTGATCATTATTAGCTTTTTAATTTCATAGAAATTATGGTGACTTCCTAAAATGAAATTTATTTATGCAAATGTTTTCTGATGATCACTATTTATTTGCATTTTAGTTTTAGACACTGTTTCCTTTACATTTTTTTCCCATTTCATTTTTTTATTTAAGAGCATTTTTATGTATTTCACATGTGTTTATTTATTTTATTTTATTTTAAATAAATGCTTTTAAAGCATTTTAGTCTTAGACCCCTTTTCCATATGATTACTGTGAAACTTAATTGTCCAACTTGTTTTCTTATTTAGCATCTCTGTTTATTTGTTTGTTTCATACATGTATTTATAAATCTTTCCTTTTAGACACCATTACCTTTTTTTTTTACTTTTTCATTTTCTTCTACAAATGCCCTTTGCTAATGAGCGTACAGTGACATAATAGCATGGAATGGTTCTTGAATTGGAGCAGGATGAACATTTTAGCATAGTGGAACCAGCAGACTTGAAGGGTCCCAGCAAAGGAACTATGTTAGGACGCGCGGCACTGGAGAATGTAAGAGCCTGGCATGAAACATAGCTAATGCCAAGAGCCTTGAATTAAACATAGGGCGGATGAAATACGGCTATTAGCCAGGAATGGCAGTCATCCATATGGGCTCCTGAGACCCTGGAGAAAGGGCTACTAAACAAGTGGCTGCATGCACACATTTAGACTAGAAGGATAGAAATGTGAACAGTTAGAAAGATTGGAAATGAATGAACAGATGGTCTAGAACTCGCATATGAAAATACTGTGTGCATTATATATACTGTTAGTCTGATCAGACCAGAACTAAAATGGATACTCAGTGCATTTCTATAGAAAATGCATTTGGATTTACTATTTAGCTGGGTTTATTATCATTGCATGTCCTTGCAACAGAATGCTCCAATAGTTCTGCATCCTGCATACCGGACGCCACCTCATTTATTCATTACTTAGCATAAGATAAGTTTATACTCAAGCCCTGGAGCTTGACAAATCTGAGCATGTTGCTTATTCAGCCCACCTCTGTCACTCTTTCAGGTGTGTTTGCTAGCATTAGTCTGCAAAATCAGCCTGGAAAAGCTGCAGAATCGCTCACCAAGCATACACACACACCATACTTTTATGCCTTGTTACTTTTTTCCAGCCTGTCAGAAGAGTGAAAATGAGGCTTTTCAGAGCATGAAGGGAGCCTCGTGTGGGAATTGGGCTCCACATAAACACAACATAAAGAGCTGATGAGGTTTTGATCTCACCGTTGCCTGTGAGTGAAACCCACCTACACTCCAGCAATGGTGAAGGGGGGTCAACGTGAGAGAAAACGCGTGTCTGCTCATGGTGAGCGGTGAAAATGTAGGGAGGGATTTTCTGTATGCATCTGTATGTGTGCCACGGCCAACTGAAAACATTTCAGAAGCGAAGAGATACCCGTTAAGGATCACACAGCATTTATAAGCTCCTTTCTCACTTCTGATTCTGCCTGTTGTGTGAGTTCACTGCTTTGTTTTTCCAAATTAAAGCCACACTTTATGAAATAATTTATAAGCACATGTTCCAGTGTTCTCATTTCTTGTTTATAGGGGTTTGTCTGGTTATTACTGTCCACGGGACTCTCTCTACTCCGTCTTTTATTACTGCTTGCTTGCAAGGGAAACATTTTCAATGTCTGTGACTTGCTACATTCATTAAACCTTTTAATCCTGCGGCCATTTATAAGTTGCCAAAGGCTCTACCACTGATTTTCTATATGCGAATATTGTTTTGGTTGCTATAAAACTGGCATATAAGTAGACAACTTTAAGAAGAGCTTTTGACAACTTGCTGGATAATGTGTCATGTGGTGGGTAGGTTGTTTTCTCTGAAATGCACCTGGCAACTTTGTTATTATCTCAATCTTTGCATAGGTTTCTAAACTTTCTATGGGAGTTTCTATATAGAGATAGAAGCAGCCAGCCCGTCATTATTGCAGAATAAACCCCGACAGCATGACCAGAGCCGCTGTTTACCAAGTAAATAAATGAACACGCAGTAATATATTTGAAATTATTTTATTATGCCAGAAGAAAGATTGTGGAGTGAAATAAAATATTTGAAACTATAGCAAAGTGTAGTAGATTCATTGTCAGTGGTCAGACATTATGCAAAATCAAACATGCAAAAATACTGGATAGTAGAAGTGCAATACTGCAGTATGAAGAATAATATAAATAATTTAAATTTAAAATTTAAATAATTTTGTTGAATAAAAAAAAACAAAACTGGGGATTAATGGGTTAAGTTGACTATTTTATAGTGTTACCTTCAGTACACTACTGTTCAAAAGTTTGGGCTCTGTAATATTTTTTAAATAATAAGTTATAGTATATCTAATAGGGGAAGGCATGGCCTAATGGTTAGAGAGTCGGACTCGTAACCCAAAGGTTGCGGGTTCGAGTCTCGTACCGGTAGGGATTGTAGGTGGGGGGAGTGAATGTACAGCGCTCTCATAAATGACTGCCCACTGCTCCGGGTGTGTGTTCACTGTGTGTGTGTTCACTGCTGTGTGTGTGCAGTTTGGATGGGTTAAAATGCAGAGCACTAATTCCAATTATGGGACACCTGTGGCCACATGTGGCCACCGTACTTGGCCACATGTCACGTCACTGTCACTAATTAGTATATCTTGTGTTCACCAAGACTTCATTTACTTGATTAAAAATAGCGTAAGAAGAGTAATATTGTGAAATATAATTTATTTCTGGAATGGAATAATTTATTTCTGTCTTCAGTGTCACATGGTCCTTCAGAAACAATTATAATATTGCTGCTCAAGAAGCATTTATTTTTATTATCAATTTTTGAAAATGGTTGTGCTGCTTAATGTTTTTGTAGAAACATGATACATTTTTTTGCAGTTAAGTATTTATTTTAAATATATTTATTTTAAATTTTTTTTACATTATATAAAAATGTCTTTACTGTCACTTTTGATCAATTTAATGCATCCATAAATAAAAGTATATTCTTTAATAAAATAAAATAAATCAATAAAAAAAAAATCTTACAGCCCCCAAACTTTTGAAAGGAAGTGTAATTGCAGTTTACAATTTAAACCTATGTTGTGTCATTCTTTTTAAAAATGTATTTATATATATATATATAACACACAGTTTTTGAGTGATTTTCCTTACATAGTTCACGACTATCAGTTCCACTGACTCTGTGCCCCTGGTTCAGTGTATATAGATCAATGCAGCCTGAGAGAAGTTAGCAGCTTGTAATTAGTCTTCTGCCTTTCTGGAGGAAGAAGACACATTCTGTCTGTTTACATTATTCATGCAGAATACATTATAACCCAAGCCCCTTTATGCAACTAGAGACGTTCATTATGGTCAAGAACTGTAAAATACCATAATGCCAGTGTTAAGGCTTCACACCAGAAATCAGTGAACACAGAATGTGCCGAGAGTTACATTATTGAGGTTTATGACTTCACATATATCTGTACACGGCACTAAGGCCGGTTAATTCATGATGCCATTGTGAAAGTGTGATCACATGAGAAGCCTGAATCCCACTGTAAATCCACTGAACAGTTTTCACTCAATGTCTAAAAGTGTTGCGTAATTTCCTTAAGTTATGATGTGATCGGACAATATATAGTTTTATTGTTTACCGTAATCAGAGTTTCTCCAGGCAGGAAACTTTCCTGTTTGATGGTACATCTTCTTATTTAGTTTTGGTAGCTTTAATTGTGTCCCCTTGGGCCCTCCGCTGGCAGTAATTGTGAAAAATGAGCTGGTTTCTGTCTGGTACCACTTTGCTCAGACGGCACCCCGTATAGACATTAGCATTCTTGTATTTAATTTAGATGTAAATGTGCAAGCTCGACCCCTGAATCGGTACATGGCATCTGAGGGACCATCCACACATTTTCCCACCCCATGATCAATTACTAGCGGTGAGCTAAAAAGATGAAGGAACTCTGGGTCATTTATTCCCTACAAGTAAATCAAGAATAATTATGACGAACATAATGACAAAAGCACCGTTGACCCTGTAAAACGTTTTGGTGGACTGACCTCGTTTTCATGACAGAGAAAGTGATTTTAGCCTTTGACATGTTATTTGTTAAAGCTGTAATAACTAAATTATGTGATCGCTAACAATAATGTGATAATTTATATCAATTTCTCCTTGCTTTCTTTTCCAAAATGGATTATAACAGTGGGATAGAAGGACATCATTTACACGACACAGTTACATAAATAAATTTGCATTACTTCTGCTTTTTTGAACTCTTTATTACTCACTTTAGCAACAACGAGATACAAATGTCTGCTGATAGCTTGGATGTAGTATATGTTTATCTTTGTTTATCTCAGTGTGTTCCTTGCCGTTTCTTTATAATTATTTTTGAAATTTGCAGTCAATTTCTGAGTGAAAATTGTTTCAAAGTAGTTTTGTATCTGCATAGGTTGCAATAATGTCATTCATTTAAATTCTGAACAAAACTTTTGCTATTTTTCTGTGACTGCATGTATTTTCTATGTACTATTCCTTAACTTCTGCTTCCCACATGGTTCGAGAGGGCCAGCATGTTGGTAATCCTGCTGAACTGCGTTACTCTGGGGATGTTTCAGCCTTGTGAGGACAGCCACTGTGAGACTGAGCGATGCAAGATACTGGAGGTAAGTCTCATTCCTAGAATACACCACCTTTTGTAACCCAATGCACTATAAATAGATCAAAGAACAGATGGTAAACAAATTAAAATTTAACTGGACACAGACTTGAAATGAACTTTGTGTTAAAATTAAATCCAACGACTTTTACAACTCAAAAATGGGGGTTATTTTGAGGTGTCTGTCATCATCTCTCGTCGAGCGCTGGGTTTCTCTAGATATCCTGAAGCATGTTGTGTTGAATGACTTCCAAAAGACACTGGAATGCCCAAAACCACATGTGGTGATAGGCAACAAAGAGATCCTCGCCTGTAATTCAAAGCAGATTATCACAGGAAAAACACTGCTCTGGTTTATCATTGACTAGGGAACATGGCTCAGGGACTTTGATTTCAATCTGCTAAATTCCTTTTGCTGATGAGTGTTTTGCCCTAAGGATTTCAGAGAGCTATCCTCTCTTTTCTGTTGTGGATGTATTTTATCATTCTGGGACCCAGCAACAATTCACTCTTGTCCTCCATAGAGGACATATTATTTTATAAAAAAATAACAATTAGGGGCATTGGCAGAGGATATGTACTGTATAAATATATATATACACACTCTAAAAAAACAACCCAGTGCTTGCGTAAAATGAACCCAAAATATTATTCACAAATCTGTTTAAATCTGTGTTAGTGAGCACTTCTCCTTTGCAGAGATAATCCATCCACCTCACAGGTGTGGCATATCAAGATGCTGATTAGACAGCATGATTATTGCACAGGTGTGCCTTAGGCTGGCCACAATAAAAGGCCACTCTAAAATGTGCAGTTTTACTGTATTGGGGGGTCCGAAAACCAGTCGGTATCTGGTGTGACCACCATTTGCCTCACGCAGTGCAACACATCTTCTTCGCATAGAGTTAATCAGGTTGTTGAGTGTGGCCTGTGGAATGTTGGTCCACTCCTCTTCAATGGATGTGTGAAGTTGCTGGATATTGGCAGGAACTGGAGTGCGACATCTGTGGCATTGCGCTATGTGATTTTATTGTAGCCAGCCTAAGGCACACCTGTGCAATAAGCATGCTATCTAATCAGCATCTTGATATGCCACACCTGTGAGGTGGATGGATTATCTTGGCAAAGGAGAAGTGCTCACTAACACAGATTTAGACAGATTTGTGAACAGTATTTGAGAGAAATAGGCCTTTTGTGTACATAGAAAAAGTCTTAGATCTTTGAGTCCAGCTCTTGAAAAATAGGGGCAAAACAAAAGTGTTGCGTTTATAATTTTGTTCAGTGTATGTTCAATAAATGTAATATTTTTTTAATAAGTTGAATATATAAATAATATTAAATAATATATTTTTTAAATTTCTTATTAATAAATGTTCACGTATTGATTGTTGCTGATGATAGATAGATAGATCTTTTTTAAACTTTTGTTTTGTCAGATGTATTCTATGCTTTAAATACTGTCATGAAGTGAAGAAAATTATAAATTCCCAAACTTTTTTTTTTGTGGCTCTTAGACGTTATATAACACTTTCAACCTCTATTCCTCTCTATGTGATCCCTCTAATGCTATGGGGGTGTCATAAGCATTTGGAGGACTATATAAAAACAAATGAGCCTGAAATGGCCTGGCCCTAGAGAGGATTAAACCACATTAAATGAAGTGCCTAAAACACAACTTCAAAGCCACTCATCCACACAGCCATTGTAATCAGGCACTTTAGAATACAGTGTGACTGATTGTGACATGAGGTGAATCACAGCTTATTTCTGAGTTATTAAGCTAATGGTTGCTGTAATGAATGATACTAATCTGTGATCTTTACATTGTGACAGTGGGTCAAGTTCACTGTACAGAGTGTGAGTGAGATGTGATTATAAATATTCTATTTAAAGGCAAACTATCACATAAATCATACAACAATTGTGCAGTGGCTTGCCTCCAGACTTGATTTTGAAATCAATATTGACATACTCTTGAGAAAATACCTAGAGGAATAATTGAATAATGCTTATTATTTAGTAGAATATATGTATAAAACACACACACACACACACACACATATGATGAAAATCAATTTTTTTAAAAAGTATATTGAAACAGAAAACAGTTATTTTAAATTGTGATAATATTTTACAGTATTTCAGTTTTTTTACTGTATTTTTTATCAAATAAATTCAGCCTTTGTAAACATAAGTCTTAGAAACATATAACTTTTGAACAGTAATATATAGCTTTTGTATTCATATATACTACATCTACTATATATAATAATATGAGAATAATACAAGTACATTTACTGTATATACTTTAGTAATGTAGTATAGTTTTGAATAGAATGAAGATTGTAAGTTTGATCATGGTAATGCAGCAAAGTTATATCTATTCAAGGAATGTGTATAGGAAAAACCATGGTACATATACATTGTTAAAACTGAAATGGGCTTTAGAGGCACTTTCTTGCTGTGAGTTTCCTAGAACCATCATCTTTTACTCTCCTTCATGCCTGGGTGAGATTGCTTTCTTTCCATTGATAATGCCATGTTTTCATTTGAATTTAATGGGAGAAGATCAATTTCTTAGTTTGATTTTTATTCTGTAAACTTGTATTTTTTAATGATAGTAATTGAAACCCGTAGCGCAGCTAAAACCCAGTTTTGGAGCATTCCCCTCCCTGCTTCTCATCTGAAATAAATGGCCTGGGACGTTTCATCTCTGAGATCTGAGAATTTACAGAGATTATCTTCTCCAACTGCTCTATCAAATCACTCTCCCTCTTGCCATATGGAAATTAGTGTGCTTTGCCAGAAATAAGATTGCAAACCTGGTCATCAAGAAATTTATAAAGACATACAATCAGCTCCCATCACTGTCAGGGAGACACACCTGGACTCCATAGCTGACGTGACTCAGGTTAGCCCTTGGCATGAGCGCCAAAAGAATGCCTTTGGTGGAATAATGGAATTCAGGGAAATACAATAAAGCTGTGGAGCATGCCTGCCATCTCTCTCTTTCTCTCTGTGCCCCTTCTCTTCTGCCCACACAACACATTATCATTTATTTCTTCAGTGCTTTCCTCTTTTTTTCCCCCTCTGCAGGCATTCATCATTTCTTATGGAAATGTTTTATTTTCTGTCACTACTTATCATTCTAAATACATGACTTTCTTCTTTGAAACACAAAAGAATATATTTTGAAAAATGTCTGGGAGTTTTCATACAATAATAGTCAGTTTAGTGAATTTGCTGCTTTGGTCCCCATCGGCTTTCATTGCATGTCTTTAAAACATCTTTCAAGTTTTTACAAAAGAAAAAGTCATACGACATGAGTGTGAGTAAATGATGCCAAATTTGTCATTTGTAGGTGAACTAATCCTTTAAGTACCAAATTCCAGCATTAGGATGTGCATGTGTGTTATTATGCAAGCTTTAGTTGAGTCGAAGGGTGTAGATAAGTGGTTTCTGGGGCAGAGTGAGTAGTATCATGCTTATGAGGAGAGCTCACTGTGAGTTTAACAGTACCGATTGGCTATTATTCTTTTGTCGTATCTTTATTTTTCTCTCCCTTTTTATTGCTCCCTGTAAGTGTGTTTGTGTGGATTATGAGAATCTTATGCATGGCTTGAACTACATAACTCTTGTACAGTACAATATGATCTGTTCTGGCTTGGTTTTCTTAGCATTCTCTTCAGGTGAAGTGAGCATATGTTGTTCTTTTTTGTCTGCTGTTTTGCTGGGGAAACCCATTTGCCTTGGAGTAATTCAAATAATAACACTTGTGGTTTATTGCTTACAAGGGGATGATGCAATGAGTGCAAAAAAGAAGAAAACTTTAGTGTGTAGTTTCTTTGTAGCTTTGTATCTGTATGCACAAAATCTCTAGAAATCATAGAAGGTCTGTCATCGCATACCCTCATACCCTTACAACTAAATGGTGAGCAGGGGCTATTGAGCTCCAGGAAGGATAAAAATCACCATAAAACTGATCTGTTCAACCCATGAGCTGTTTCCAAAGTATTGTGAAGCGTTATGATATCTTTGTATAACCTAAGGGGTAAAGTACACTACACAGATTTCAACTAAAAAACGAAAACTTTTTAATGCATTTTGGCTGTTTGGCTGTTCATTTACATGAAAAAGACAACTTTTAAAAACTGATTCAAAGTGCAAGTTTTTGAATATGGTACAGCTATTGTTTCTGTATAAAATACAAAAAGCAATGTTATCCATGTGAATAGGGATTGTTTTGTCGTCTTTATGCAAGTCTTTTCAATAATGCAACAGAAAAACATTTCATTTTTTTTGTACATTGTTGTGTAAACTAAGGCTAAGTTCACACTGCGAGCCTTAGTGCTCAATTCCGTTTTTTTTCTCAGATCCGATTTTTTTGTATAGCTGTTCACATTGTTGTTTTAAATGTGGCCAATATCAGATTTCCAGTGTGAACAGATCATGGTTCTGAACAGACCCGCATGCACAAAAGAACAATACGAACAGGGTTTCCAGATTTTCACAACAAAATCCGCCCAATTCTTTCTCAAAACTAGTCCAAAACTAGCCCAATCATGTTCAGGGAGGTAAACATCGCGTTAGTGGGGTCGCGTTAACCCACGAAGTTGAAAAACATCCCACGGCAACAGAGGTAGAGTAGCCTAATTCCACGGGGAAACTGTGGATTTGGCAACACTTGCGCAGCGCACCGTCATACGGAAGTAAACACATAAAGTAAGCGATTATGCGTTTATTTGTAGTGTGATTAGATAGTGTGATAGCGAAATTATGCACAGGTAATATGAAAAAATAATGACAAGGATGTGACGAAAGAAAGCAGAGTTTTGAAACTTTTATGATACGAGCCCTCATGTTTTGCTTGTAGAGTTGTCACTGTAATACACATGAGTTCTGACACATCACACTTCCACTGATTACCTTTCGCTGCTGTCTTGATAACTTTGGGAATGTAAAATCTTTGAAGTGTCTTCCGTCAGCGCGGAATTATGACGAATGTCGATCTAGAGTGACGTAAAAGCCGCATGAAATCTGACATGACCGTTCACACTGTGGTCGCATTGCAAAACATCTGACATGGATCGGATTTAGTACCACATATGGAAGTGGCACAAATCAGAATTGAAAAGATCAGATTCCATGCGGTTTGTGCTGTTCACACTGTCATGACAAAAGCAGATCACAGTCACATGTGAGCAAAAATCTCAGAATTGGGCCACATTTGCCTGCAGTGTGAACGTAGCACGTAGAAGTCTCACGGCGCTGATAAATGCCAACCAACATCGGTAATCACTAGATTACAGTACGCCACTTCTCAGACATTCAACATCCTAACTAATGTTGTGTGAACATACTCAATCGACTCGATTGCCATCCAAATGCAACAGTTGCAGACCTGTAACACACTGATCCGACAAAATCCAACAAACGCTTCTGTTGCCATTGCTCGTGTCTGTTGGTGCAGTGTAAATTAAGGCCTGTTCACACCAAGAATGATAGCTATAAAGATAACTATAGCAATAACTACATTAGCACCCTCACCAATGCACAATAATGTTCTTTTTATTATAAGTGTATGCTGCAGTTATGTTGTCTTAAACTTTAAATGCTTTTTAAAGTCGAATGGATTCTGATTGGCTGTCAATGTTTGTATTGCTCTTTAGCTATAAAAATTTGTTCTGAAAGTGATTCCAATGATATCGCTCCTCTGTTTTGTTATCACTGTGGTGTGGAGTTCCATATTCTCAAAGAAGTGACATGTGGCCAAGTATGGTGACCCATAATCGGAATTAGTGCTCTGCATTTATCTCATCCAAAGTGCACACACACAGCAGTGAACACACACACACACCGTGAACACACACCCGGAGCAGTGGGCAAGTCCATAAATGCACCAATTAAGTATTAAATTATTTAAAAATGTATTTTAGAAATTCATACACACTTTTTTTATATATATTACTGTAAATTAAAAGCCTTTCAATTAGTTAAGAAAACATTTATATACATAAAATAAAAACATTTAAATACATATACAAATTATTTAAACAATGTACTTTCAATATATTGAATTATTATAATACAAATGATTAAAATATTAATTATTACATAAATATATATATTTTTTAAACTTTTAAACTTTACATGCTCTTTAAAGGGGTCATATGATGCGATTTCAAGTTTTCCTTATGGGAATGGATTAAAGAATGGATTCTGATTGGCTGTCAATGTTTGTATTGCTATTTAATTATTATTATAATACAAATGATTAAAATATGAATTATTACATAAATATATTTAAAAAAAATTATGCTGCCAAAAATAGTGACTTGGCGAGCAGAAAACATCCATATGTTGAACAGTATTAATGTACAGGGCAGAACCTTTTGTCAAAGTGAGATTTTTGTGTTATTTATAGCGAAATTATTATTATTTTGTTTTTATGTGTTCACCATATGTTCACATTAAGGCAGATAATTAAAGAACATTAGGGCATGGTCTTAGGAGATCTATCTCTGTCTGAACAGACAGTCTCTTCCCCAAACCATTAATGCAAAATGAAAGCTCGCAGGTTCTCCCCTCGTCCTCATCCTGACAGCATTGTTTATGGATGTGTTGTGTGTTACCATTAACTTTGAATTGGCAAGAACTGTAGTGCTCTATAACCCAAATGTCCACTTTGTACAATACAAGCCGATCAGGGATGAGGTAATACATTAGCGCTTGGCTCTGAATAATGTCCAACGCGACAGTAAATACTCTCCACTGCGGCTTAATTAACATTCCCTGCATTGTCAGAGTGCAAGTGCTTTGGCTGGAGGGAATTCCTCACTTAAGAGCTTTGACTAATGTCCTCGCTGGCTGAGAATGCCCAGGTGTCTTTCAGTGACAGTCAACCTTGAGGAAACGGCTGTCTTTGAGTTAATATGGACGCCGATGTCTCAAGGACCCAGTCTGTGGTCTTTACTTAGGAACTGACTGTGCCTTTTGCGTCTGCCTTAGGAGAATGCATGTTTAATAAAGCAATTTAGTTCATAAGGTCCGGAAATGTACCATCTATTGTTGAAATGAAATGAAAGAAGGTCTGAATAGGTCACCAGTAACACTCACACATACACACACTCACACACTCACACATACACACTCACAATATGCTGTGACATCAAAGTGGAAATTTAATATTCATCAGCATATGCTTTTGGAGGGTTTATTTCTTTAGTGCGAGTTAAGTTTTATCTCCTGATCAAGAGAAGAACATTTTTGCAAACTCTTGACTTGGCCAATGCAGCATTTTAAGATTCTGCTAACCCTTCGGATATTTCTCTCTTCCCCCAGGACTTTGATGATTTCATCTTTGCTTTTTTTGCTGTGGAGATGGTAATCAAGATGGTTGCACTGGGCATCTTTGGGAAAAAGTGTTACCTTGGAGACACCTGGAATCGGCTAGACTTCTTCATTGTATTGGCTGGGTGAGTCCTGAAATGCCTTTACTGAAACTTCAAAAGTTTGGGGACAAAGTGTTTTGTTTTGTTTTTTTCTCAAGGAATTGTTACTTTTATTCAACAAGGATGTATTAAATTGATCAAAAGTGAGATTTTTATATGTTGTTTTTAGACTTTTATATTTTACAAAAGATTTATTTAAAATAAATGCTGTTCTTTTGATCTTTCTATTCATCAAAGAATCCTGAAAAAAAGTATCACTTTCAGCAAAAAAAATAAACATTAAACATTTTTTTAAAAAATATTAAACAATATAAAAAATCAACATTGATTATAGAAAATATTGTGTATATATATATATATACACACACACAAAAAAATAAACATTAAACATTTTTTTTAAAAAATATTAAACAATATTAAAAATCAACATTGATTATAGAAAATATTGTGTATATATATATATATATATACACACACACACACACGTATATATAGAAAGCATTTTTTAGAATGATTTGGGAAGAATCATGTGATACTGGACACTGGAGTATTTTAAATTGTAATACTGTAATAATTCACACCTTTTTTATTAGCATATTTTTATTATGTATACACACACACACACACACTGTATATACTGTATATAATAAGATCAATTATTTTGATTTAAGGAGCAGTTCATCCAAAAATTAGTAATACTTAGTTTTACTCCTCCGTCATTCCAAACCTGTTTGGTTGTTAGTTATGTCAGTGAAACACACTTGGAAATTTTTTTTTGAAAGACGTGGTCATTATTGAAATTAAAGAGCTACATAAACATTCTTTAAAGTAGAAGTAAAATAAATTATTTTAAGTAGAAATAAAAGCAAATCAGTTTAGAACAACATGCGGGTAAGTAAGTAACGACAGAACTGGGATACGGCCAGTTCTTCCAGTTATCATCCTGTGCTTCTGAATCGGTCATGTCACACAATTCTTCAGTGTCTTTGTGAGTGTCAGAATAATCTCGATCACTGCCAGTTTCTGTGTATGTGTGCGTCTCAAGTCTTCTAAATAGGGCACGTTGTTGTGTGAGGCACTTTAGAGTGAACCACTAATCAATGGACATGGGTTTGTAAACACCATTAAACAAAGAGATTGGTATTAAATACAGACAGTTAGCTGTGTAAATGTGTGCCCTGGAAAATATAGTAAAGAAAACGTGTATCACTAATACAGATCTACAACTTTTAGAGAAAGCCATGAAAGGTCAGGAAAGACAAGCTGCTTAGTGAATAAAGAATTTGTAATTTGTTAACCATAGCACAAACACACACACATGCATACATGTGCATGTTCACAAACACATAAATTGCGCTCAGCATTGACTTGGCTTGATGTGTGCTTTCCAAGAAACGCAAGGACTTCCATTTCCATTCCATGAAGCTTGTCAGTCATGACTCAGTGGCAGCATGGGCTTTATTGCCAGATTTACTAACTCTGACCTAACCTCATGTGTCATGTTGGTAATCTCATAGGATTATTTGTTGAGATGGAAATCATGCTAGCATATGGCGCTTATGGATGCACATTCAGGAGACATCATCCAAAGTGTATACACAAGATAACCATACAAGAATGACAGATTGCTGGCTTATTCCACTGTTGGCTTAAACAAGTTTCCCCCGGGGTTTTTGATACATCTCCAGATGAAATTATTACCACCAAAACCTTCAGTAATTTATGACATCTTACACATTCTCAGCAGTTTATCAGTTGTTGCACCTTCTGAAGAATCTGGCAAGTGTTTAGTTATTGCCTTAACAAAAAAGTATACTGCTACAGTAATGGTATCAGGTAATATACCATGTTTTGTTTTAGATATGCCATGAATCTGAAATGGTATTACCATGATACTCCAAAATACTTCCAAGAATATCATGTTGCAAAAATCAATGGTAGTTGCCATAATGACATGTCCAAAAAGATGTGGTACTTGGTACTTGTCCAGTGTCCAATGTAGTACCTTGTCCAAAAATCATGACAGAACCACAGGCCTTGTTTCTAAGTAAGATTCATTTATTTTTTGGGGTTTGGCAAAAATTGGCAAGCAAAGTAACATAAAAAGTGTAATTCATTATAAACCAGAGAGCTTGGAAGCATGGTTTATATGAACCATTTGTTTCAGTTTAAAGGTTAACATTTTGTGTCTTTTTTCCTTTTGGAGAACATTCTGATGCAATAAATCACAAGTCTAAAACTCACTTTAGCCTGCTTACTATGTGAATAAATTGGTGTTGGTGGTTCAACTGGATGCCTCAGTTTCCAAAATCCCCTTCACTAAGACACTGTTTTGCTGAATCTTCTGTTCCCTTCTATCTGAGGTGAGCCAGACAGCTTAGAAGTACAAAGATCTTGGCTGCTCTGCTCTGGATCGTATTTCTTTGTGTGTCTCATCTGTAGAGACGTTGAGGCGAGCCTTCTCCCTTCTCGATCTTTCAAAGCAAAACCTTAGAGAATGCGGACCCTCAATGCACCCCACCAAAGACAAAGTATCGGTTTCAGACACCCGTAGTGGTTTGGCAGCTTCTGCTGAATCACTTTTAAATGAGTCTGCCCTTTTCCGAGTTAAAAACACAAAACGTTCCAAATCTACAGGACTTCTACAGGGATTGTGACAGTGTCTTCATGGATTGTTTCAGGGCTTTTTAAATGCTCTATGAGACAGAAAAACTTTTGTGATTTTTTTAACGAGAGATTGGATATATTTCTTCTAGCATACTTTGCCATAACCTTGATGGAAGTGAGTTTTACGAGTTTTTCCATAATGCTCTACCAAATGTTGCATACTTTGACAAGGAACCAATATGTTATTATTTCAGTTATTATTCTCTCTTGCATTTTGTCTACTACAGGGCTGCACAAAGTGTTCATGTCGTGCAGTCATGTGCCAACTTTGGCCTAGAGAGGAAACAGATACAAGACAAATTTGCTCTTTTATTTTTGCTTAAATATTTCTCTTTTACTGGAAAACCTGGTGTTTTTACACTATTAGTTTTCATCAGCTCCTTTAATGATATGCTGTATGCACCTCATCTGGGATATGATGTATGTTTAGTCTGGAAGCTTCACCATTAAGGCCAGGACCAAATGTCTTAATCTTCTGTCTTTTCCTTCAGCTTCCTCATTCCACTAATTCTAAAGCCTCCTCCAAGTATTTACTTCTTGTTGTCTTCCGCTTTCACTTTTTTATTCATCTTATACTTCCACATCTACAGTAAATCCCCTTCACCTCTTATTCCTCTTCATCTTCCACATCTTCTTCCCCCTTCCACCTTTCCTTCACCTTCCCCAGTATCATTAACTTATTTCCTGGAAGTTGGCTGATAAAAGGGAGTGAAGGCTCTTACTGTCTTCCTGGAGGCATTTCAGGTTTTTAAGTTAGAAAGACCCCTTAACTCGCTTCTGGTACACACTTACCACTCATTTTAAACCCAGCAAGCTAACCATGAGAGCCAGGATTGACGGACATAATACTCCACTATTAAAAAAAAACATTACAGTTATTTGAAGATTTTCTTCACTTTAATAGTAAGAATAATTGTATCTATCTCTTAATGGCCTTTTCACATGAATGTCTTGGTGAGAAAATGTTGATAATTTATTTTCCTTCTGGTTTGTTTGACCTGACATCTATTTTGTTTCATGTAGACACCTGTCAGTTCCTGGTCAAGTCAATAGTTCTAAGGCTAGCACAACCTGTCAACATAATTGCCATCGTTCATGTCAAGAAAGCTGACAGTTACTGTCTTCTGTGTGACTGTCACCAGAACATGCTCAGTTGGACCTCTTTATTCTCGATCTTTCAAAGCAAAACCTTAGAGAATGCGGACCCTCAATGCACCCCACCAAAGACAAAGTATCGGTTTCAGACACCCGTAGTGGTTTGGCAGCTTCTGCTGAATCACTTTTAAATGAGTCTGCCCTTTTCCGAGTTAAAAACACAAAACGTTCCAAATCTACAGGACTTCTACAGGGATTGTGACAGGGTCTTCATGGATTGTTTCAGGGCTTTTTAAATGCTCTATGAGACAGAAAAACTTTTGTGATTTTTTTTAACGAGAGATTGGCTATATTTCTTCTAGCATACTTTGCCATAACCTTGATGGAAGTGAGTTTTACGAGTTTTTCCATAATGCTCTACCAAATGTTGCATACTTTGACAAGGAACCAATATGTTATTATTTCAGTTATTATTCTCTCTTGCATTTTGTCTACTACAGGGCTGCACAAAGTGTTCATGTCGTGCAGTCATGTGCCAACTTTGGCCTAGAGAGGAAACAGATACAAGACAAATTTGCTCTTTTATTTTTGCTTAAATATTTCTCTTTTACTGGAAAACCTGGTGTTTTTACACTATTAGTTTTCATCAGCTCCTTTAATGATATGCTGTATGCACCTCATCTGGGATATGATGTATGTTTAGTCTGGAAGCTTCACCATTAAGGCCAGGACCAAATGTCTTAATCTTCTGTCTTTTCCTTCAGCTTCCTCATTCCACTAATTCTAAAGCCTCCTCCAAGTATTTACTTCTTGTTGTCTTCCGCTTTCACTTTTTTATTCATCTTATACTTCCACATCTACAGTAAATCCCCTTCACCTCTTATTCCTCTTCATCTTCCACATCTTCTTCCCCCTTCCACCTTTCCTTCACCTTCCCCAGTATCATTAACTTATTTCCTGGAAGTTGGCTGATAAAAGGGAGTGAAGGCTCTTACTGTCTTCCTGGAGGCATTTCAGGTTTTTAAGTTAGAAAGACCCCTTAACTCGCTTCTGGTACACACTTACCACTCATTTTAAACCCAGCAAGCTAACCATGAGAGCCAGGATTGACGGACATAATACTCCACTATTAAAAAAAAACATTACAGTTATTTGAAGATTTTCTTCACTTTAATAGTAAGAATAATTGTATCTATCTCTTAATGGCCTTTTCACATGAATGTCTTGGTGAGAAAATGTTGATAATTTATTTTCCTTCTGGTTTGTTTGACCTGACATCTATTTTGTTTCATGTAGACACCTGTCAGTTCCTGGTCAAGTCAATAGTTCTAAGGCTAGCACAACCTGTCAACATAATTGCCATCGTTCATGTCAAGAAAGCTGACAGTTACTGTCTTCTGTGTGACTGTCACCAGAACATGCTCAGTTGGACCTCTTTAGACGCTTTCACAAATTCACTGCTCAAAACCTTCAACAATAGCTAATGAAGTTTACTTTTTTTTCTATTTTAGCTAACAACCATGAACAGAGTTTAGAGGCAGGTCTGCTCTAGATTGAACCATAGTAAACGCTCCAGATCAGGTCATGACTAGGGCTGGGTATCGTTCAAAAATTTTCGTTACCGAAACCTTGATTCCTGAACGATACTTTTTTCGATACCAATTTTAAGAAATGTTTTAACAAGATTACATTACCTACATTAAAAAATTTAAAATAAAAAATCAGCTTGTTGAGCCACTGCACAGGAAAAAAAAGAAAAAAGGAACAAAATGTAACCAATACAATAAATAAGTGCAAATAATTTTAATAAAGTTCAAATAGTTTTCTGTTATCACATCTTTTAGGCGACATTTACAATAGTGCATTGTTTTAAAATGCATAGCAAATGAATTTCTATTCATTTTCCACTGATTTAATAATGAGCATTATCTGCATGCTTCTAGCTTGTATTTTCTCATCCACGATCACTGTTCTGATTCAGAGGAAGCTCATTAGCTGCTCATATGTCAATCATATTGCGCATTCATAACCTACCTTGTCTCCTATGACGAATGTCCATTACACTTCCGCATTCAGTTCTGTAAGAAACCCAGAAAAACATTTCTATGGATGAAACATGAACCTAATAAACACAATTACGACAGTATATGATTTGTATGTGATTTTCATGAGATTCTGCCTGTTTTCATAACAATACAGGGTGTTTACATGACAAATGCTAAGCAGGTGTAGCCATTAGCTTGGTATAAAAGGCTACAAATAACATATTTCAGCAACATTATATGGCCAAAAAAGCTCTGTGAGCTTTTCGAATCACTATCGCTATACTTTGATGTCAAACACCTATCGATCTGTGCAGCGCATGTCAAATCAAACACACCTGGTGTTTTTCCTTGATTAACTCCTTAGGTATCGAAATTTGCTACCAAACTACAAGACATTTTTCGATACTCGATAGTATCAAGGCAATTCGGTCAGTGCCTAAAAAGTATCAAACTCGATACCCAGCCCTAGTCATGAAGCACATCGCTAGTGCTAATGGAGTCTCCTCAGGCCTGAATGAGGATTCCGTACTTAGGAATAAGAGTCTTCAGGAATGCCATTTGGCCGGGAAGCTGTTGATGACAATGGACAGCATCCAGCGCTTTCATCTTAGGAGTTCTTTTCATATTTGTAAATGGAGACGCCAGGAGCTGATATCGCAGTCATTCACAATTACGAACAGATGGCTGAGAGCTTCCACACATCCATTAGGTTGAGGTCCATGTACTAACCTAAAGGGAAAGAGAAGGACAGCAAAATATTTGCTTTTACTAACCGTTTTGTTAGGAGAGTTGTTGAAATAATAGCTTTGAAATAATAAGCGATATTATACCTAAAAATCATTCACTCACTCATGGTGTTTGAGTCTGCATGTCTTTTTATGATGATTTAATATTGCTTTTGCAGGTTTTTTGAAGCTTGAAAGTTCCCATATAGCATACTTGTACACTCTTCAAGTAAAGGTGTCCCTTTAGGTTCTCATTTGATTTGGTAATTTTTATGAAATATTCAGGCTTCATATGATCACTCACACTCTGTTTGGAAAAAAAACAAACAAATTATATTCTAAGAAATCATTCTTAACCACTACCAACCGTCAAACCACTGTCCTCATGAAAGAGAGGAGAATCCAAATGTCCACCTCTGCTTCTGATTTAATGATGCTGCTTTGGCTGTGTCCAGACCCGCTGCTGACACACATTATGTTCAGACCCAGACCTTGTCAATAGGACAAGACAAGGACAAAGCATTCTGAACAAAGTTTATCAAACGTTTCCTCCAGGAAAAAGCAAGTTACAGGTCCCCTTCATTCATTTATTTTCGACCCATCAGAGGAACGCACTTTAGCTGTGGCACACAGAGCAAATCTGGTTTCCTCTTCATCCACTCGAGTTATATGTCTGCATTAGCTTCCATTATGATTATTATTCTGTAAAGTGACCACGGGGCTGCACAATTGGAAATCAGACTCGAGGGGAAAGACAGAGAGGAAAAAAGAAGGAAAGAACACAAACCTGACTTTATTCCTCATTAAAATGGTGGGAAGTGTAGTACTGCTTTCTCAGACATTCTTTCTCTTTGAATTGGAAGTTTCTTGCTTGCCTTAGGTGTTGGGGTATTGTTTTGAAGAACACTTATTTGAGAAACAGAAAGGAACTTGTCATTTTGCTGTTCTGAATTCGAGGCTAGGGGCAGATTATCCTGTTCCGACCATAGTAAATCAATCTGTCCCATCCCATAAAAACAGAAGAGCACCCCTGACAGCAATTGTCTCTGAGAGCTTGTTGAATGAGAAATAAATAGAGAAGTACAAGACAGAAAAATAAAACTGAAGATAAATAATGAGCATTATCTGCATGCTTCTAGCTTGTATTTTCTCATCCACGATCACTGTTCTGATTCAGAGGAAGCTCATTAGCTGCTCATATGTCAATCATATTGCGCATTCATAACCTACCTTGTCTCCTATGACGAATGTCCATTACACTTCCGCATTCAGTTCTGTAAGAAACCCAGAAAAACATTTCTATGGATGAAACATGAACCTAATAAACACAATTACGACAGTATATGATTTGTATGTGATTTTCATGAGATTCTGCCTGTTTTCATAACAATACAGGGTGTTTACATGACAAATGCTAAGCAGGTGTAGCCATTAGCTTGGTATAAAAGGCTACAAATAACATATTTCAGCAACATTATATGGCCAAAAAAGCTCTGTGAGCTTTTCGAATCACTATCGCTATACTTTGATGTCAAACACCTATCGATCTGTGCAGCGCATGTCAAATCAAACACACCTGGTGTTTTTCCTTGATTAACTCCTTAGGTATCGAAATTTGCTACCAAACTACAAGACATTTTTCGATACTCGATAGTATCAAGGCAATTCGGTCAGTGCCTAAAAAGTATCAAACTCGATACCCAGCCCTAGTCATGAAGCACATCGCTAGTGCTAATGGAGTCTCCTCAGGCCTGAATGAGGATTCCGTACTTAGGAATAAGAGTCTTCAGGAATGCCATTTGGCCGGGAAGCTGTTGATGACAATGGACAGCATCCAGCGCTTTCATCTTAGGAGTTCTTTTCATATTTGTAAATGGAGACGCCAGGAGCTGATATCGCAGTCATTCACAATTACGAACAGATGGCTGAGAGCTTCCACACATCCATTAGGTTGAGGTCCATGTACTAACCTAAAGGGAAAGAGAAGGACAGCAAAATATTTGCTTTTACTAACCGTTTTGTTAGGAGAGTTGTTGAAATAATAGCTTTGAAATAATAAGCGATATTATACCTAAAAATCATTCACTCACTCATGGTGTTTGAGTCTGCATGTCTTTTTATGATGATTTAATATTGCTTTTGCAGGTTTTTTGAAGCTTGAAAGTTCCCATATAGCATACTTGTACACTCTTCAAGTAAAGGTGTCCCTTTAGGTTCTCATTTGATTTGGTAATTTTTATGAAATATTCAGGCTTCATATGATCACTCACACTCTGTTTGGAAAAAAAACAAACAAATTATATTCTAAGAAATCATTCTTAACCACTACCAACCGTCAAACCACTGTCCTCATGAAAGAGAGGAGAATCCAAATGTCCACCTCTGCTTCTGATTTAATGATGCTGCTTTGGCTGTGTCCAGACCCGCTGCTGACACACATTATGTTCAGACCCAGACCTTGTCAATAGGACAAGACAAGGACAAAGCATTCTGAACAAAGTTTATCAAACGTTTCCTCCAGGAAAAAGCAAGTTACAGGTCCCCTTCATTCATTTATTTTCGACCCATCAGAGGAACGCACTTTAGCTGTGGCACACAGAGCAAATCTGGTTTCCTCTTCATCCACTCGAGTTATATGTCTGCATTAGCTTCCATTATGATTATTATTCTGTAAAGTGACCACGGGGCTGCACAATTGGAAATCAGACTCGAGGGGAAAGACAGAGAGGAAAAAAGAAGGAAAGAACACAAACCTGACTTTATTCCTCATTAAAATGGTGGGAAGTGTAGTACTGCTTTCTCAGACATTCTTTCTCTTTGAATTGGAAGTTTCTTGCTTGCCTTAGGTGTTGGGGTATTGTTTTGAAGAACACTTATTTGAGAAACAGAAAGGAACTTGTCATTTTGCTGTTCTGAATTCGAGGCTAGGGGCAGATTATCCTGTTCCGACCATAGTAAATCAATCTGTCCCATCCCATAAAAACAGAAGAGCACCCCTGACAGCAATTGTCTCTGAGAGCTTGTTGAATGAGAAATAAATAGAGAAGTACAAGACAGAAAAATAAAACTGAAGATAAATATTGTATGTTGGAATCTCTCTTTTGGTCCCTGTTGGTGAGCTGAGACAACTAGACAAGCCCCATGAAATCAAAATGGAAGTTTTGTAGCTTTTAGTCCACACCTGTTAGCTATGAGGCGATCCGTATGCTAGAGTTTTCCTGAAAGTTTAGAAAAATAGCTTTTAGAGGATGTAGCTAAAACGAAGCAGAAAGCTTTTCTGTGTACACTACCTTTTAAACATTTTTTATATTTTTAAAAGAAGTCTCTTATGCTTACCAAGGCAACGTTTATGACCAAAATAAAGCAAAAACTGTGATATTTTGAATATTATTACAATTTAAAATAAAAATTTTCTATTTTAATATATTATGTCTGATTTGCTGCTTAAAAACAGGTCTTATTTTTATTTATTTATTTTTAATCACAGTCAAAAACAGTTTTGCTGCTTAATATTTTTGTGGAAACGATTACATTTTAGTTTATGTAACATTATACAGTAAATATCTTTACTGTCACTTTTGATCAATTTAATGATCAAAATGATTTATAAATGATTTAGACAAAATCATTCTGATTATGTCTCCTGAATAAGGAAACTTCCAGAAATGTATCTTAGGAAAACATCCAATAATATATGACTCACCTTATCTGCAGAGACATGTCCAAAATTTAGTTTAATCGGTTCTTCCCATAATAAAGCCTACACTGTAAAGAGATTGCTGTACATTTTACAGTAACTTACTGGCAGTGTTGGGGAGTAACAAGTTACATGTAACAGGATTATGTAATTTAATTACAAAATAAATGTAGCTGTAATATATTTTAGCTACTGAGAAAAAAATGTGTAGTTAAATTAGTTCTTATGAAAATGTTAATGATTGCATCTGAATATTTTCTGTAAAAAGCTAGGATATGTTGAATAATATTAATTTGTTGCTTTGCCTGTTTTTGATGTGCACGATGCCTCCTGCCATTTAAAGGCCATTTAGTAAAGAGATGCTATTCTTATGCTTTTGATTGGTTCTCGTTTGAATTTGCAGTGCACCACATCTGCCAATTACATCAATCCACATTGCCGCTGAAAGCCTTAGGCTGCAAACTAAGAGTTGCCACCATGGCGAGTGATAAAAAATTGTTCCAGTGTTTTAAAAGTGCATTCCAGTGCTGTGCTTTAAAATTCAATTATTATAATCTTAATTCAAGTGATGAATGATTTTGAAAGTCTGACAGTAATCAATGTTGAGTACTACTGTAGGTTAACCCTGCCTGCTTAAAAGGTTTGAAAATGATTAACAGTTAAAAACATTCGTTAGGAATTTAGAAAAGCAATACAAAAGTAATCAAACGTAATCAATTACATTACTTTAATAAAGTACAGTCATTTAAATAGTTACACTATTTATTACATTTGAAATAAGACAACTTATAATCTAACCTATTACATTTGCAAAGTAACCTTCCCAACACTGCTTGCCAGTAAGTTACTGTAAAATGTTTACAGTATTATCACTGTATTAACAGTTACAGTACATTAATGACTTTACTGTAGTTTATAGTATTATTACCATATTGTCATTTACAGTATTAGTACTGTTGAGCTTATTTTAATTTAGTTAAAAAAAAATGTACCTGTAAAAAGCAATCAAATTGTGGTAAAGCACTGTAATCCATGTTTTTTTTACCACCCCAACCCCATAAAAAGCACTAATTCATGAGCATTAGTTCTGATAATATTCTTTTTAATTGTTGAACATTTTCTTTTAAAAATAAAAATTATGAATCTTGACCTCTAGGATGCACTAGCTGAAAAAAGGGCATAACCACAGTCCCCAGGGGACTTTGTATAATGGCAAAACATACACACACTGACAAGTAAAACCTTTCAAAAACAATAAAAAGTAAAATAAATTAATCAGTCATTTTGCTTGGAGAAATCTCCTGTAACAGACAGAGTCACAACAGCATTTTAGTGTTATTATAATTTATGATCAGAAGAAAAAACTACCATACAATAATATAATACAATTTTTTTAATAAAATAAACATTTATAATATTTGTTAGCAAAACTTGCTATATTAATATATTGCTAGCCGTTCCTCCTCTTTAAAACGTCAACCCGTTCTGTGAGTTAGTGGAGAACATTCATTTACCAGTCAATGTTATAATCGATACTATGGCATTCACAAGAAGAGATTCCAAAATACACCTTCAACGTTGCAGATGACATCCAGACTACAAATTAAACAAAAGAAGTACTTGAAAATACTGTTTAAAATCTCCACTTAAACAATGGTGTTGCCTAACTCGCTTTACCTCAGTATTTCACGTTAGTTCGCTGTTAAGATTAAGTAACGACTCGCCAGATTAGCTAACTTGAAATAAAGGGCAGTGAAACGTACAAACGTTATGTTTCTTGGTTTAACTAAAGTTTATTTCGGCTAATATTGGTGACAATAACTTACTCATCAGTCGATGTTATCACCGTTATGTCAGCAATCTGTCCATCAATCAGTAAAAAAGGCTCCAACTCCCGACATGAAAAATGAGAAGATGAATAATGTTTGCTTTTAACAAGTAAAAACATCTTTAAATATCTCTGTTTTGCATAAAATATAAATAATATACTAACCTTTTTGTTGAGTTAACAGTCCATCATTTCTCTTTTGCCCTTTTACCGCCATTTCCACCAAACAGTAAAAAAAGAAAAAAAACACCTTAAAATAAATCTCCCTTGCCATTGGTCAGTTTTTCGCGGGCAAGTTCACTACTGTAAATGCATTTACAGTAGTGAAGAAATACAGTAGTTACCGTATATTTCCCCCATAACCCTTTGCTGTTTACAGTAAAATATTGTATACATATTTTACAGTATCTTACTGTGCATATTACATTAAAATACTATTCAAATTACAAAAATCGGTTGAAGTGTACCTCTGATTGGAAATAGTAAATCAAATTCAAAGAAAGGACAAACATTTTGATGTGTTCTAACAATAACTACATAACACAGCGAACAAAACTTGTGGTGCTAGCATTATGCTAAACTGTACTAGTCTCCCTTTGTCATACAGACGCACTGTATAGATGTATTTGTAGTTGGTCTAAAACAAGATACAAGAAATAAGACAAATAATTTAATTCACATGGACAGACTGAGGGTGTATTCACACCAGGAAAGTCCGCTAGTTCACTTGCTTTGGTCCGGACCAAATACAATGTTGATTTTTTTGTTTTTGTTTGGTGCGGTTCGCTTTCACACTGCCCTTTTTGCAAGTGAACCAGAAATTGTAAACAAAACTACACGTGTGCTAAGGTCATCCATTTATTGAACAGAAATTCTCAAGCAGGGAAAACAGGAAGTGCAAAAACAGGTTATTCATGGAAATCTTTCGTAGTGCAATTTTTATTCTTTTATTGATTTGGTGTTATCAGATACTAACGCAATATAAAGAAACTTATGAGCATCATATGAGACAATGTCATACGATGTTGTAATTACAACTTGCCGAAAATAAAATCTATAGATATAAAATACTTAAAGCATATCACAATGTTAGTTTAAACATTTAACCTAGATAAATGTGCGCTATTAGGTGCATATCCTATCGTTTGTGTGGAGAGTGGAAGCTGAAGTGCGCTTCAGGATAAATACGCCGTCATTTTTGCTCATGAAAGTAAGAATAATACATCGTTCGGAATTGTAAAGGGTCTATTTTATTTGTGTGCTTTTTTTAAAATAAAGAAAACAAACAGGATGCGCTTGCCGCCTCAGTCTTGAGCAGGAGCGCTTCACAAAAGTTAACCAAAAATCAGCGAATATTTTCCTTACAGACATGATGAATATATCTATAGAAAGCTTTAAATGACTACAAAAAGAAATTATTCAAATCCAAAACAAAAAATCTTTCATTATGTAATCCAAGATGCATTTCTTTCTAAAGGCGCGTCCAATGATGAGATGGCGAGTCACGATCATCAATTTCATCTTAGCGACACTGACTCAGAAAACACTAGTTTATTAATAAATAATTCAAATATTATTAGTATATCCTTACTATTTCCCCCCAACATATACATGGTAACTTTGCGGCAAGCTTTAGCCTATTTTGCGTGCTCACGTCACGTTGGTGTGCGCCATGGTCATGAAAACTCATCATTTGCATGCATTTTTAAGCATTGTGGTTTAAAAACAAGTGATTGAAACTAAAAAAAACAGCACTACATGTGCAAGCTGTTTCTGAGCGTTATTTCTGCAACTGGTTCGGATCGAGTTCGGGTCATATTCACACCTTAAACCAGTGGTCACCAACCTTTTTAGGCCCAAGATCCCTGACCTCGGCCTTTATGAAAGACAAGATCTACCTATTGAAGTATTGATAGAAAAAAACATCCCAGATTGTCTTCAAATTTGAGGCCTTTTACTTAGTATTTTAATTAGTGATGCGCCGATCATAGCTGATTCAGAGATTCAGAATTCTTTTCTTTTCTTCCTTTTTCTTTTTTTCTTTTTTTCTTTTAATCCTGAAATACTGATTTTTAAGCAAATTTATTTATTGGCTAGTTGCTTTATAACAAACAAACTGGCTTTAAACAAAAATATCTAGCCATTTGAAATTAGAGGCAACCACTGCATTTTAATCATGATCTGCACGGGCAGTTGTTTTTGATTTGATTTAGATTAATTTCAGGATTTAAAACAAAAAATACACGTTTTTCGGTGGGGATCTTCCAGTAAAATTCACATTCCAGGGACTAAATATCACGTTATTGGGGTCGCTTCAACCCGTGGACATGAACAACAACCTGCGGAAACAGTGTTAAAGTAGCCTAATTCCACGGGAAAACAGCGGACTTGGCAACATTGCTTATGAACCGACCGCAATATAGCGTTTCCTTGTTTACCGCTGTAAACAAAGCAGAGTTGCGCTTTATACGGAGAAGAAAATGCCATTGCCATCGAAACTTTTCTCAAGACAGTTCCCTTAATATAACCCCATTAATGTAATGCATTTTTGTACTTATTTTACTGTTTTTTTTCGAGATCTACTGGGACAGTAGATCGACGGGTTGGCGACCACTGCCTTAAACGAACCGTACCAGAGTTCGATTGGAATCAGACCAGAGACCACCTCTTCGTCTCGGTACGGTTGTTTGGTCCGCACCCGAGTGCGATTGCTGTTTTCACACCTGCCCAAAAGATCTGCACCAAGAGGGGAAACAAACTTGAGTTCGATTCAATTGAACCAAACAAGACAGGTGTGAGTACACCCTGAGAGGGAAAGGGCCACTAATGTGTCTGGGCTGTCAGTGTTTATTTGAAAATATTGCTGGCCTTTTACACTTTGTTGCCATAGTAAGGGATACATATGGAGGATATTCATCAGTTTAAAAATCAGATCAGTTTTTGCCTTCAGGTGATATTAAGAATTCCAATAAAATCCAAAATGTGGATTAATTAACAGATGCACTGCAAATGGGGGGTAATGTGTCTTCATTAGTATATGCATACAATCAAATATCTTGCTTTATTTAAAGTTGAAACTCTTTTTATTTGTGTGTGTTTACAGGATGCTGGAATACTCTCTCAACCTGCAGAATGTTAGTTTCTCTGCGGTCCGAACAGTCAGAGTACTTCGACCTCTCCGGGCTATCAACCGAGTACCCAGTGAGTACAATATCAGCAACCAAATGTACTTTTCCAAATGCTCTTGCTAACATTAGTTAACAACAGTTTACATGAAATAATGAAAAATGTATTAGTCTTTTAATTTCACCATTTAATAATACATTAGGTAAACCAAAAGTTTTAAAGGGGTCATATGATGCGATTTCAAGTTTTCCTTTCTCTTTGGAGTGTTACAAGCTGATTGTGCATAG
>NW_015506145.1:288411-289687 GCF_001515645.1 Sinocyclocheilus grahami
AACATTAAAGCATGTCAACATATTCTGTTACGCCAAATACACAAAATAATGATCTTTAAAAAAAGCATCATATGACTCCTTTAATTGTTAATATTATTTAATGGGCCTGACTTAACATGAACTAACAAAGAACAGTTTTTTTTTTATTTTTTTTTAAAGATAAGTAACTTTAAAGCTGCAGTCCGTAACTTTTTTTTGTTAAAAATGATCCGAAATCAATATTTGAGCTAGTACATAACCAGCCAGTGTTCGAAACTATCGCCTTTAACCCGATTCACAACGGTCAGCTTATAATAATGTTTTCTAATTTGAGTGGTACGGGTAGGTTTTCACTGGAAATTCGAGCATGCCACTGCGTCATTACGTCACTTCTGTAAACATAAAGAAGTTGTCCCGGCTACTAGGCTATCGCATGTGAGGATCCTGCAGGTGGTCGATTGTTTATAGCCGGAATAATTAAATGTATCATTTTGATGGCGGATTGTAATCCAGAAAGGTTTATGTGTTTATGAAACACATGTGAATGAAATTAAATTATATTCCAGTTTTAAATGTGCTTCTGATTACAGATAGCCTGGGATTACACAAGATTTGTATTTTAAAGACAACCAGTTCGAAGGGAGCATAATTTGCTTTTTGGGTTGAAAGAATTTCTTAATATAAATTCGAGTGTTATGACAATTAGAGATTAGACTGTACAGAAATTGAAATCTACTCGCTTATACAAACTATACTCACAGTCACGCAATGCTGATGTTGTTAACATTAACAATTTGAGAATAAAGTATAACAATAATAATAATTTGCACGGTTTGATGTGATATGAGCTAATTTAGATTAAATCACCATTGGTAGCGTGATTTATTGTAATGCTTTTTTCCTCAGTTGGTCAGAACAAACGTGGCAGACTTGTTACTTAGCCTGCTTGTTCAGATGACAATATCCAGTGAAAATGCTTATTTTAATAATATATTCCAAGATGTAGGCTAGAATCTGTGAGTGCAAAGCACAATATCCACACCGGTGCGCTGACTGACTGCCACACATACTCCTCAAAACATTAGATTCATCCGTGCTGGAGCTGTGCAGCCACACAACCCACGCAAGGAAGATAATTCCGCAACTAGCTGCAATTGCAAGTTTTCAAACAGATGGCAAAAAAGAGGCAAAACCTACGGATTAATACTCAGTAAAAAAATAGTAACTCAGTATTAAAGCTGTATACAGAGTAATAAAAGTTAAATACTGTACATACACACACACACACACACACACA
>NW_015506145.1:290385-294459 GCF_001515645.1 Sinocyclocheilus grahami
TACCAGAGGAGTTCATACCATTTTGGGGACTTTAGATTTATAGATAATTTTCCTCTTCCGTGCTTTTTACGGCTTTTACTCTTTACACGCACACACACACACGCGCACACACACAGAGACAGAGAAAGAATAATAAAGACTGACTCTCTCGCTCATACACACACACACACTCTCTCTCTCTAAGGCAGGCTGATGATATTTCATTGGCCACATCTTTATATACCCGATGTTTTAATCACCCTCCATGCCAAGGAGATGCCCGTGGTTCCCCCGCGGCTCTTATTTCACAAGGAAATAAGGTCTGGCCGATTCTGCTTGATGTCCCTATTAGTGGAGAGTAGTAAAATGTATATTGACCAATGGTAGCTTTTAGCTGGAATGTTTTGACTAGCCCATGTGGGGTCCTGTTCAGTTCTCACCCCCCTGGATATGGTTAAGTATGTCTATCAATCCGACAGACAAACTGCACTCTTTCTTCATCATTGGAGCAGGTTATGTTATTCACTGTAGGCCTGGGGCGATTAATAAATAATTAATACCTGTGCCAATCAGAGACAGGGATGAAGTAGTAGCAGACAGCCTAATTCATTATTCTGGAGCCACCCAAACTAATTAAAGGCGTAATGTTTGCATTAATGTGCAAATTATTTTATCTGTGGTTTGCCTGCTGTGGACCGTCACTGGGAAAATGGCTGACAGAGATTTTTGTTGATCCTGTTTGTCATTTTTCACCTTTTTTTCCCGCAGCACTAATCTAAACGAAAAAGAGAGAAAGAGAGAAAAACATAACAGGAGTTGAACTCAAATCATCAATCTTTAGACTGTCAAGCTGGAAACTAAAGCAGCATGTCATAAACATTTAGAAATTCTTTTGACAGCAAAGTATTAGAATAAATTGATATTGGTGGACTTTTCCATGCTACAAGACAATTTCAGCAACTAGGGTCTAAAACTCTTTTCAAAAAATGTTTTTTTATTTATTATTTTTTTAATTTAATTTTTCAAAAATTGACTTTTTATAATGTATTTTTAAGAATTATGTAGATGAGAGGTATTTATTTATTTTACTCAAAGGATATGTGAAAGTAGGCGCTTAACCTATTGTACAAGATATGTTAACAACAACAACAATACAACTATTAATTATTTAGATTATAATTAATAGTTTATAAAGGTACAGGGTGTTCAATGGATTGTACTGTTGTCTAACAACATACCATTGTTCAGCCGATGAAATGTCTTTCCGAAAAAAAGAAAAAAAACTCCATAAAACATAGAAAGTTGTGTGTTGCCAAAAATGATATGATCTAGGATCTTGGTACAGTGTTTGGCACTGTAAAGACTGTAAGTCTATCCCTCACAGTCTTCATCAGTGTTAAATTCAATATGGCGTATAACCTAAGGTTTGTGTTCGAGCTTGTACTTTCCAGAGTCATGTCAGTCCCACTCTGTTTCACATCACCTTTCCTCTATGTCCTCTATACTTCCCTGCCTTCTGTCGTTCTGTTCTCCCTATCTTTGAGGAGCTGTCTTAATCAACATCACACTCTGTTGTTCTCCACACTCCACACCCTTGATTGATGAAGAGACGGGGCAAAACTGTCAGTAGATGACAAACATGTTCCCTCACAAATCAAAATACTCAACACTGCTGTGGTGTACAGCTGGCTCACTCTGCTTTGTATTTGGTGTGCAGGTGTGAAAAGCGGTGTCTTAAAAGGTTTGTAAAATGTAGACAGACCACTATTTGTGCCCTTTCACTCCCTCAGAAGGTGGATTAGTCTATCAGAAAGTCTGGAGCTGTTTTACACATCATCTTCTGGATTAGAATTCACCATGATTCCACACTTGAGGGCGGTTGGAGGTTAATTGGAAATCTGCCTGGCTGCCCACTTGTGTATTCTATTATTATTTGGGGCGAGCAACAACATCATGTCGAGTCTCCGCCAGCGGTGACGTTGCGGTCATCATTTTTTGAAGGCCAGCAGTAATTGGAGTGGTGGACATGTAGATTGGTGAGAGGCAGGAGGGCACTATTGGAGGCAGTTTTTTGGTAAGATATGAATCAATATATTGTTATTGTTAGTTATCTTTTTAACATCAGGGCATTTATTTCACCTGCATTCTTTAATGAGCTTTGAGTGATGCAGAAATGAAATCAGTGGGTTGAGTGTTGTCCTTTTACAACCTTATTGAATTAATATTAAGAAGATTAAGCTTCTCATCTCTTCCATTTAGTCTTCTGCCAAGTATCAACACTCTTGTGCTAGGACTGCAACCGTACAACACTGGAATAGACTTCTGTGCTTATGTGGTTTTCATGTCCCCTCAAGCTGTTTTAATTAAGCCTACAGAGAAGCTGCTCTTTTATTATCTGTGGAAGCTTATGAGAAATAAAAAGAAAGCATGGTTATGATCTCTTTTCCCCCTGTGCTTTGTTATTGAGCTTGTTTGGTGCATGTGGAGGACTCCAAAGGGCAGGGTATCCCAGAGGTTTTCATCATAACACTGGGGCCCGAGCACATTGTGTGGCCCGGGAGACTTTCTTTTCAACAGAATAGAACAGCTATGGCAGGGTATTTACAGTCTGCCCTTGGGGAATACGCTCTCCTAAATAATCTTTTCAGGAGGAGTTTATAAATGAGTTTAGCCACCTGCAGAGAGTTAGACCTTTGCATTAGTGAACTGCTATAGACTGACATAGCTGAGTCAGATAAGGACACGGGTAAATAATGATTTGTTTTAAGGAATATTTTTATGATTTCATTTGTCTGTCAGTATCTGTGTCAATGCAGTGATGAGGAAAATTAGGACTGCCGTTTATGGTAGGTGTGGAAAATGACTTTAGATTGTTAAATAATCATATAAAGAAGAAGTATGCCATTTTTTATGTTTTCTTTTGAAGAGAGAAATAAATGTAACAGTAAAATAATAAAATGATTTAAGTTCAAATGTATTTGTTTAAAATGTTTTTTTTTAAATGAAAATTCAGTCATCATTGTGCCAAACCTATATGACTTTCTTTCTTCTGTGGAACATGAAAAAATATATTTTGGTTCGTAATCAATGAGTTTTGGTTCCCATTGACTTCCATTGTATATTTTGACAGTTTGGTTGCCAACATTCTTTAAAATATCTTCTTTTATGTTCTGCAGAAAGAAAATAAATCCATACAGGTTTGAAACAATACGAGGATGAGTAAATTATGACTATTCATTTTTGGTTAATTTTCCATTTAACACATTAACTTTTTTTTTTTTTTGTTGTAACCTTTAAATTGCGATTTTAATGCAACTTTTTAAATTGAATTTACATATTAAATGTAATATTTTATTTTGCAATTGAAATTTTGCATTTACCATTGTGAACCATTTTTTGTTTTTAAATATATTGGTAATTATTTCATTCATTTTATTTTTAAATGCTGCTTCTAGTCCTAAATATGGTATTCAAAGAAGTCTGTAATGCCTGGATACCTGTTTGAATTCCAGTTCATTTGAATGGCAGTTGCCCAGCTGGCTCAGCCAGTCAGCTGAGTAGTAAATTCCATGTGACTGTTGACTCTGACATTACACATTTTGTGTCGTGTGTACTACAATATATTTTGGAAAATTAAACAATTCCTTGAGTTTTATACATATTTTGGAAATATAAGTCATAAAATGAGTTGACTAGTGACATTAATGAAGAACTTAGAATAAAGTTGGCTTATTGTATTGTGAGGAAACTCACATGGCATGGCGTTCCGTTTGTCAGGCTTCTTAAAGGACCTAAATTCAGGAAGGTGATTTTCTCCAGGAAATACACCTGGCTTCCTGTGGGGAATTACCTTTCAGTTGGTAAGGGACGCGGATCTGTGCCGCTGTCACTGATTCAATGCTTGTTAAGCCCTAACGTGGCTAGCTTAGCTGAATTGCTGTGCTAGGGTGAACTCCACAGTCATTTGGAGTAACTAATGACCGAAGTTAGGAAGTGATTTTCTGTGCAGAAATCTCAGAGCAGTGGATTATCCACGAGAAATGCTTCGTAATGGGAAGAAACACTCAGAGACCTCGATTGTCGTTTTGAACTCAC
>NW_015506145.1:295599-335467 GCF_001515645.1 Sinocyclocheilus grahami
ATATATATATATATATATATATATATAAAATTTATTTTTACTTATTTATTTTATATATAAATATAATATAAATACATATACATTATATATAAATGTATTTATAGAAATGAATAATAAAAATGAACCAGTAAGTGTGTAATAAATTCTCTTCTTTCTGCTGCAATTAATTTTCAACCGTGAATCAATTCTTTTTGTTTACTATTTATCACTGTAAACCCCACAGCTATCATTGCACTTGAGAGCATGAAGTACACCCCATGGATTCATGGCCTGGCTAACACAGCAAGTTGAAGGAATCCACTGCCTCACAGAGATTGGCTTGCAGCGGTGATTATGTAACATTAAGACGGTCTTAAACTGTTAAATTGCTGTTTTAAGAAATAAATATTTCAAGGGACAGGGTTCTTTGGAAGGCTAGGATTTGTCCCAATGGGTAATTGAAGATACTTGTGCAGCTAATTCGCCATGGCACTTTCTCTCTGAGGTGAATTTGTGTTGACAGACGGCCCAATTATCCAGTGTCAGAGCCAAACGCCATTAAAGCTAGGCCTTGCTCAATCGCATTTCTTCTGGAGATAGTTACCGCTGATCTTGCTGCAGCCTGACTGATGCTTAAATGGGTGTTTGCCCAACCCTAGGAGAAGCTAAGGCTGAGCAGAGAGCACTGAGGTCTTCTTTGGTTGAGCTATTGCTCAGTGCACAATTGATTTGCACTCATTTGCATGAGTTGTCTGAACTTTGTGTTTGTGCATTGCATACATTTTCGTTCTTTCTTGGCACACAAAAGGTGAATTTTTGAAAAATATCCTGGCTACTCTGCACTTCAGTGACAGCAAATGAGGAATAGGACTTTCAAGCTGCAAAATGAGAGAAAAAGTAATAAAAGAACCATAAAAGGGGTCCATATGACTCATTCCAAGTCTTCTAAAGCATACATAAGCCTTGTGTGAGGAATGCACTGAATTTTTTGTTTTTCATTAACAAATCTTCTGACGTACATATTTTCAGTTACCAGGTTAACCCCATTCACATAACCTGTTTGAATGATTCACTCACAAGTTCAGTTTACTGACTGAGTCTGCCCTGATCCAGTGATCCAGTCTGGAAAATTTGGTCTGATTATCACATTAAGTGGAAGGCTATAGTTTGATACTTTTGTGTGCTTTTGCATTCTTTTGTGCCATTTTTGAAGCTTGAAAGCCTCACTATTTTAAGAAGTAATTCTTATTTTATCCTTTGTACAGGCCTACCAGTCTAGACCTGCACAACTACTACCACACAGAAAACGATGATGAAAACCCATTTATCTGTTCTCAACCACGGGAGAATGGCGTGCGTCTGTGCACCTCCATCCCTACGCTCCACGAAGAGGGCCGGCAGTGCCAGCTGGACATGGCATCTTACAATAGCACAGACAACACCACCTGCGTCAACTGGAACAAGTATTACACCAACTGCTCTGCCGGAGAGGCCAATCCCTTCAAAGGGGCCATAAACTTTGACAACATTGGTTATGCCTGGATTGCCATCTTTCAGGTCAGTTGTATGTCTTCTTTTATTGCTGATTCTGTGAAGACTTATACCAAGACCTATAAAAATACTTACAATGCCTTAGAATGACAGTTTACATTCCTACGTGTTATATAACAACGGTATATATATATATATATATATTATGCATGCTCATTTCTCATATTTTTACATTTATATTACCACTTTCATCATCTAACGCTTAATCTTTAAAAATGCTAATAATTTAATAACACTACTCTAAAAAATTATGCGGTTTTACATACTGTACATTGAAATGTTGTGATGCCTAAATTCACTTGTAGCATTTAAATGTTATTTATTTATTTAATTGATTGATTTATTTACAAAATAGAAAAATTATTTTAATATTGGCCATAAGATGATGTTAATTTATGTATATATATAAAAAATAGGTTATCCCTACTAGGTGCATCCGTGCATTTTACTGTAAAGATATGACTTTACACCAAAATTCTGATGAAACTGATCCAAACTAATACTAAAATTACTATCATGAACCCAAATGTGCTTACCTCAGTTTCCCTGCCCATTCAGTGATATCTTAAATACTTGACAATGTGTTTAAATAACAAAGCCCATTTGTCCTGGGATTTTGGATTAGCCTTTTTAGAGTCTGGCATGCATGGAGACAATTGCAGGGATCAGCGGGCTCTATTAATTCCTATTCTGTGTTCTTTTATCACAAAAAGGGTGATAAGGTTTTAATTCTTCTGTGTCTGACAATATTGGCCTAATGGTTTTGATCTCAAATTGAATTAAACTTGAACTTTTCATATGCTTACAACACACCAAAATGCATTTCTATTACATATTTAGGAGACTGTTATGTACTGAACTGCAGAATGGCACGATGACTTAATCCTTTTGTAACCGATCAATTCTGTGGCTAGGCGCTTAATTTTTAGTGTCTAAAAATGAATTAGCTGTCTGACAGCCCTTCATCCTGCTGGCACACCCAATTGCCCTGTAAATAGCAAGCAAAATGTCTTTCCTTTCCGGTTTTGCCTTTCTCCATTTCTCCCTAATCTGTGACAGATTAATCAAAGGGATTGAAGAGTGCATGCTGGGTAGGGTGTCGTCCTTGAGCACACGATATCTGTACTGTCTACCTCATCATGCATGCTTGAGTACAGAACCAAAAACTGATCATAGAAGCATATAATCAAAGATTACTTATGCTTTTAGTTTACATGTCTGTCACTGTATTGAAATTAGTACCGGTATGTTTTTTTCAAGCTTTGTATTGATGTCGTTATCTAGGATGCAAGAGTTTCCTAAAATAGTTTTATATAAAAATAATGCCTTATATAAACTGTCTCTTATGTGAATAAGAGAAATAAGCTGCACTGAATCCCTCTCCTTTTGTTCTTTCCTGTAGGTTATTACTCTGGAGGGCTGGGTGGACATCATGTACTTTGTTATGGATGCTCACTCCTTCTACAATTTCATCTACTTCATCCTCCTGATAATAGTGAGTGGCTTTGGGCTGAGCTGGGCAGACCTGGACACGTTTATGAGAGCATTACCTGAACCGTCACCGACCAGACAGACTACCTTATACTGGCTCTGATGTGTCAGACAGGCTTAGACAGCTCACAAGACAAAGACAAGAGAATCATATTTTAAATATTTTTGAAATGACCATGTTTTTTAAAAAACAGTTGCAATGTCAATAACAATAACATACTCATGATCATGTTTTGTTTAGCCTAGGAAATGGATTATTGTCAAGATGTTTTAAATATGTCCAGGAAATGCATTTAGGGGTATTTAAAGGGATAGTTCAGCCAAAAATCTAAATTCTGTCATAATTTTCTGTCATAGTTGACAGATGTAAACTTCATTGTCACACAGATTCATATATAATGTTGGATATACAGTATATCATATCCATATTTATCCGTATATGTACATTATACTCATGTGAAGTGATATATACTTTATAGCAAATCTCAACTGCTTGACTTTTATTTTCGTTGCAGAATATAACTATATTATCACCCAGCTCTTTATATAAAGTTGTATAAGCATGTGTATTTACAGCATGTCTCAAAGGCTTGATTGCTTATATCGTCGAAAATGTAAGCTACTGTATATTATTATACCCAGCTCTAATCTGCTAAATTTGACTATAAATCATGAAGATATTAAAATATTATAAACATCGACATCATGACTTTCTGTAAAGCTGCTTCGAAACAATGTCTATTGTGAAAATCACTATACAAGTAAATTTGACTTAAAGGGTTAGTTGACTCAAAAATGAAAATTAGCCCATGAAGTACTCACCCTCAAGGCATCCTAGGTGTATATGACTTTCTTCTTTCAGACTAATCCAATTGGAGTTATATAAAAAATTGTCTTTGATTTTCCAAGCGGTTTAATGGCACTCAGCGGGTGTTGCAGTGCTTCAGTCCGAAAGAAGTTAAATAAAGCGCATCCATTCATAATATAAAGTATCTCACATGACTCTGGGGGGTGAACAAAGACCTCCTGTAGTGAATCGATGCGTTTTTGTAAGAAAAATATCCATATCCAAAACGTAATAATCACTTTAATCTAGCTTGCGCCAACAGTTGTACACTGGAAGCAGTTCCGGGCAGATGACGCATGAGGTCGGCGTTGCGCATAAGCGCCGCTCAGAAGGGACAAATGCGGAAGCGCAGAGGAGAGATCAAAACAATGGTCACGAATTAGAAGTACAAATCGAGGGTTTGTAAAGAAGAATGTTAGAGGATTTCGATATAAGCCAAGAGGAGACTGGTTTTCCTTTGCTAAAGTAAGGAAATTTTGCTTAATTTGCTCCTGTTAACAAACGTTGGTTGCGCAACGCCGACATCTTATGTCATCCTCCCGGAGCTGCTTTCTTGTACAACTGTTGGCGCAAATTAGATTAAAGGGGGTCCCATTATGCTCTTTTACAAAGTCTTGATTTTGTTTTGGGGTGTACTAGAACAGGCTCGCATACTAGGTTGTTCGAAAAACTCATGTTTCAAATATTTTACATTATTACCACACCTCTCTCCCCAGTCTGGCATGAACGGCTCGAATAGTTCCTGTATCAAATGAAGGCCTGCCTTCTGAAATACGAAATGTGCTGTGATTGGTTAGCTGGGCCAGTGTGTGTTGTGATTGGCACTACTCGGCGCCTGGTCGGAAATGTCACGCACCTTACCATAGCCGCCTGCGAGCTTCAGTGTAAATCAAAATCAAATCAATTTGAGCACGATTTAAACCCGGATGATTGTAACCACTCTAAGGTCGTCTGCCTTGGGAAAGCTAGCGTGTCTCCGACATAGTGATAACACTCGTTGCCTTCTCTAGTGCAGCTTAACCAGGTCTTGTCCCATTCGTCGATATTTGTGATATCACACATCCCGGAAAATATGCATTGTAGTCCAAACGAGTCGTTTTTGAAAAGTGATTTCTGTTAAATAAAATCAATCTTTTTGAAGTGGACTTTGAGCTTTGTAACTTTGCAGAATTTTTTTATGCTCAAACAGCAAGATTACAGACTAACTAAAGTTGAAAAAGCATAATAGGACCCCTTTAAAGTGATTATTACGTTTTAAATATAGATATTTTTCTTACAAAAACGCATCGATTCGCTACAGGAGGCCTTTGTTCACCCCCGGAGCCGTGTGAGACACTTTTTATTATGAATGGATGCACTTTATTTCACTTCTTTTGGACTGATGCACTGCAATACATGACTGCCATTAAACAGCTTGGAAGATCAAAGACAATTTTTAATATAACTCCGATTGGATTCGTCTGAAAGAAGAAAGTCATATACATCTAGGATGCCTTGAGGGTGAGTAATTCATGGGCTAATTTAAATTTTTGGGTGAACTAACCCTTTAAGTTGACTTGATTTACTCAATGTCATGTCTTTCGAAACCTGTATGACTTTCTTCTGTGGAACACACAAGAAGATATTTTGAAGAATATTGTTAATAAAAAACTGTTCGACTTTCATTGTATGTACAAAAAAAAAAAAACATTTCTCAAAATATTTTCTTTTGTGTTACACAGAAGAAAGTTAAGTCATACAGGTTTGGAATGATGTGATGGTGAGTAAATAATGACCGAACTTTCCCTTTAAATGTGGCATTGTTCTGAACTTCCAATCTGTTAATTTCAAATCCTATTAGTACAGAAAATAACCATCGATTGTATGCTTGCTATTTTTATCATGCCATCTTTTCTTGTTGTTACAGTAACAATGTTGTTAATGAGCAGTGAAGCTCTCTCTGTTCATGGTCTACTCCACTCCCTCCACTGTTTTTCAGGTGGGCTCATTCTTCATGATCAACCTTTGCCTAGTTGTCATAGCGACACAGTTCTCTGAGACCAAGCAACGGGAGAGTCAGCTTATGAAGGAGCAGATTGAAATGTTGTGATGCCTAAATTCACTTGTAGCATTTAAATTTTATTTATTTATTTAATTGATTGATTTATTTACAAAATAGAAAAATTATTTTAATATTGGCCATAAGATGATGTTAATTTATGTATAAATATAAAAAATAGGTTATCCCTACTAGGTGCATCCGTGCATTTTACTGTAAAGATATGACTTTACACCAAAATTCTGATGAAACTGATCCAAACTAATACTAAAATTACTATCATGAACCCAAATGTGCTTACCTCAGTTTCCCTGCCCATTCAGTGATATCTTAAATACTTGACAATGTGTTTAAATAACAAAGCCCATTTGTCCTGGGATTTTGGATTAGCCTTTTTAGAGTCTGGCATGCATGGAGACAATTGCAGGGATCAGCGGGCTCTATTAATTCCTATTCTGTGTTCTTTTATCACAAAAAGGGTGATAAGGTTTTAATTCTTCTGTGTCTGACAATATTGGCCTAATGGTTTTGATCTCAAATTGAATTAAACTTGAACTTTTCATATGCTTACAACACACCAAAATGCATTTCTATTACATATTTAGGAGACTGTTATGTACTGAACTGCAGAATGGCACGATGACTTAATCCTTTTGTAACCGATCAATTCTGTGGCTAGGCGCTTAATTTTTAGTGTCTAAAAATGAATTAGCTGTCTGACAGCCCTTCATCCTGCTGGCACACCCAATTGCCCTGTAAATAGCAAGCAAAATGTCTTTCCTTTCCGGTTTTGCCTTTCTCCATTTCTCCCTAATCTGTGACAGATTAATCAAAGGGATTGAAGAGTGCATGCTGGGTAGGGTGTCGTCCTTGAGCACACGATATCTGTACTGTCTACCTCATCATGCATGCTTGAGTACAGAACCAAAAACTGATCATAGAAGCATATAATCAAAGATTACTTATGCTTTTAGTTTACATGTCTGTCACTGTATTGAAATTAGTACCGGTATGTTTTTTTCAAGCTTTGTATTGATGTCGTTATCTAGAATGCAAGAGTTTCCTAAAATAGTTTTATATAAAAATAATGCCTTATATAAACTGTCTCTTATGTGAATAAGAGAAATAAGCTGCACTGAATCCCTCTCCTTTTGTTCTTTCCTGTAGGTTATTACTCTGGAGGGCTGGGTGGACATCATGTACTTTGTTATGGATGCTCACTCCTTCTACAATTTCATCTACTTCATCCTCCTGATAATAGTGAGTGGCTTTGGGCTGAGCTGGGCAGACCTGGACACGTTTATGAGAGCATTACCTGAACCGTCACCGACCAGACAGACTACCTTATACTGGCTCTGATGTGTCAGACAGGCTTAGACAGCTCACAAGACAAAGACAAGAGAATCATATTTTAAATATTTTTGAAATGACCATGTTTTTTAAAAAACAGTTGCAATGTCAATAACATACTGTGAATCATGTTTTGTTTAGCCTAGGAAATGGATTATTGTCAAGATGTTTTAAATATGTCCAGGAAATGCATTTAGGGGTATTTAAAGGGATAGTTCAGCCAAAAATCTAAATTCTGTCATAATTTTCTGTCATAGTTGACAGATGTAAACTTCATTGTCACACAGATTCATATATAATGTTGGATATACAGTATATCATATCCATATTTATCCGTATATGTACATTATACTCATGTGAAGTGATATATACTTTATAGCAAATCTCAACTGCTTGACTTTTATTTTCGTTGCAGAATATAACTATATTATCACCCAGCTCTTTATATAAAGTTGTATAAGCATGTGTATTTACAGCATGTCTCAAAGGCTTGATTGCTTATATCGTCGAAAATGTAAGCTACTGTATATTATTATACCCAGCTCTAATCTGCTAAATTTGACTATAAATCATGAAGATATTAAAATATTATAAACATCGACATCATGACTTTCTGTAAAGCTGCTTCGAAACAATGTCTATTGTGAAAATCACTATACAAGTAAATTTGACTTAAAGGGTTAGTTGACTCAAAAATGAAAATTAGCCCATGAAGTACTCACCCTCAAGGCATCCTAGGTGTATATGACTTTCTTCTTTCAGACTAATCCAATTGGAGTTATATAAAAAATTGTCTTTGATTTTCCAAGCGGTTTAATGGCACTCAGCGGGTGTTGCAGTGCTTCAGTCCGAAAGAAGTTAAATAAAGCGCATCCATTCATAATATAAAGTATCTCACATGACTCTGGGGGGTGAACAAAGACCTCCTGTAGTGAATCGATGCGTTTTTGTAAGAAAAATATCCATATCCAAAACGTAATAATCACTTTAATCTAGCTTGCGCCAACAGTTGTACACTGGAAGCAGTTCCGGGCAGATGACGCATGAGGTCGGCGTTGCGCATGCGCCGCTCAGAAGGGACAAATGCGGAAGCGCAGAGGAGAGATCAAAACAATGGTCACGAATTAGAAGTACAAATCGAGGGTTTGTAAAGAAGAATGTTAGAGGATTTCGATATAAGCCAAGAGGAGACTGGTTTTCCTTTGCTAAAGTAAGGAAATTTTGCTTAATTTGCTCCTGTTAACAAACGTTGGTTGCGCAACGCCGACATCTTATGTCATCCTCCCGGAGCTGCTTTCTTGTACAACTGTTGGCGCAAATTAGATTAAAGGGGGTCCCATTATGCTCTTTTACAAAGTCTTGATTTTGTTTTGGGGTGTACTAGAACAGGCTCGCATACTAGGTTGTTCGAAAAACTCATGTTTCAAATATTTTACATTATTACCACACCTCTCTCCCCAGTCTGGCATGAACGGCTCGAATAGTTCCTGTATCAAATGAAGGCCTGCCTTCTGAAATACGAAATGTGCTGTGATTGGTTAGCTGGGCCAGTGTGTGACCCAAAAATGAAAATTAGGCTGTGTTTTACTCACCCCAGAGCCATCCTAGGTGTATATGACTTTCTTCTTTCAGACGAATCCAATCGGAGTTATATTAAAAATTGTCTTTGATCTTTCAAGATGTTTAATGCCACTCAGCGGGTGTTGCATGCATCAGTCCAAAAAGAAGTTAAATAAAAAGCGCCCATCCATTTTTAAAAAAGTGTCTCACACGGCTCCGGGGGGTGAACAAAGACCTCCTGTAGTGAATCGATGCGTTTTTGTAAGAAAAATATCCATATCCAAAACGTAATAATCACTTTAATCTAGCTTGCGCCAACAGTTGTACACTGGAAGCAGTTCCGGGCAGATGACGCATGAGGTCGGCGTTGCGCATGCGCCGCTCAGAAGGGACAAATGCGGAAGCGCAGAGGAGAGATCAAAACAATGGTCACGAATTAGAAGTACAAATCGAGGGTTTGTAAAGAAGAATGTTAGAGGATTTCGATATAAGCCAAGAGGAGACTGGTTTTCCTTTGCTAAAGTAAGGAAATTTTGCTTAATTTGCTCCTGTTAACAAACGTTGGTTGCGCAACGCCGACATCTTATGTCATCCTCCCGGAGCTGCTTTCTTGTACAACTGTTGGCGCAAATTAGATTAAAGGGGGTCCCATTATGCTCTTTTACAAAGTCTTGATTTTGTTTTGGGGTGTACTAGAACAGGCTCGCATACTAGGTTGTTCGAAAAACACATTTTTCAAATATTTTACATTATTACAACACCTCTCTCCCCAGTCTGGCATGAACGGCTCGAATAGTTCCTGTATCAAATGAAGGCCTGCCTTCTGAAATACGAAATGTGCTGTGATTGGTTAGCTGGGCCAGTGTGTGTTGTGATTGGCACTACTCGGCGCCTGGTCGGAAATGTCACGCACCTTACCATAGCCGCCTGCGGGTGTTGCATGCATCAGTCCAAAAGAAGTTAAATAAAACTTAACGCCAACAGTTGTACACGGAAGCAGTTCCGGGCGGATGACGTATGGAGGTCGGCTTTACGCATGCGCCGCTCAAAAGTGACGAACGCGGAAGCGCAGGGGAGAGATCAAAACAAAACAACGGTCACTTATTAGAAGTACAAAGTGAGGATTTGTAAAGAAGAATGTTAGAGGATTTCGATATAAGCCAAGAGGAGACTGGTTTTCCTTTGCTAAAGTAAGGAAATTTTGCTTAATTTGCTCCTGTTAACAAACGTTGGTTGCGCAACGCCGACATCTTATGTCATCCTCCCGGAGCTGCTTTCTTGTACAACTGTTGGCGCAAATTAGATTAAAGGGGGTCCCATTATGCTCTTTTACAAAGTCTTGATTTTGTTTTGGGGTGTACTAGAACAGGCTCGCATACTAGGTTGTTCGAAAAACACATTTTTCAAATATTTTACATTATTACAACACCTCTCTCCCCAGTCTGGCATGAACGGCTCGAATAGTTCCTGTATCAAATGAAGGCCTGCCTTCTGAAATACGAAATGTGCTGTGATTGGTTAGCTGGGCCAGTGTGTGTTGTGATTGGCACTACTCGGCGCCTGGTCGGAAATGTCACGCACCTTACCATAGCCGCCTGCGAGCTTCAGTGTAAATCAAAATCAAATCAATTTGAGCACGATTTAAACCCGGATGATTGTAACCACTCTAAGGTCGTCTGCCTTGGGAAAGCTAGCGTGTCTCCGACATAGTGATAACACTCGTTGCCTTCTCTAGTGCAGCTTAACCATTTCTTGTCCCATTCGTCGATATTTGTGATATCACACATCCCGGAAAATATGCATTGTAGTCCAAACGAGTCGTTTTTGAAAAGTGATTTCTGTTAAATAAAATCAATCTTTTTGAAGTGGACTTTGAGCTTTGTAACTTTGCAGAATTTTTTTATGCTCAAACAGCAAGATTACAGACTAACTAAAGTTGAAAAAGCATAATAGGACCCCTTTAAAGTGATTATTACGTTTTAAATATAGATATTTTTCTTACAAAAACGCATCGATTCGCTACAGGAGGCCTTTGTTCACCCCCGGAGCCGTGTGAGACACTTTTTATTATGAATGGATGCACTTTATTTCACTTCTTTTGGACTGATGCACTGCAATACATGACTGCCATTAAACAGCTTGGAAGATCAAAGACAATTTTTAATATAACTCCGATTGGATTCGTCTGAAAGAAGAAAGTCATATACATCTAGGATGCCTTGAGGGTGAGTAATTCATGGGCTAATTTAAATTTTTGGGTGAACTAACCCTTTAAGTTGACTTGATTTACTCAATGTCATGTCTTTCGAAACCTGTATGACTTTCTTCTGTGGAACACACAAGAAGATATTTTGAAGAATATTGTTAATAAAAAACTGTTCGACTTTCATTGTATGTACAAAAAAAAAAAAACATTTCTCAAAATATTTTCTTTTGTGTTACACAGAAGAAAGTTAAGTCATACAGGTTTGGAATGATGTGATGGTGAGTAAATAATGACCGAACTTTCCCTTTAAATGTGGCATTGTTCTGAACTTCCAATCTGTTAATTTCAAATCCTATTAGTACAGAAAATAACCATCGATTGTATGCTTGCTATTTTTATCATGCCATCTTTTCTTGTTGTTACAGTAACAATGTTGTTAATGAGCAGTGAAGCTCTCTCTGTTCATGGTCTACTCCACTCCCTCCACTGTTTTTCAGGTGGGCTCATTCTTCATGATCAACCTTTGCCTAGTTGTCATAGCGACACAGTTCTCTGAGACCAAGCAACGGGAGAGTCAGCTTATGAAGGAGCAGAGAGTGCGCTCCAGGTCCAATGCCAGCACCCTAAATAGCTTCTCTGAGCCAGGAAGCTGCTACGACGAGCTCCTCAAGTACCTAGTTCACATCATCCGCAAAGGCACCAGGCAAATCGGCCACCTCATCCGGGCCGCCGGGCGCCGTGCAGGCCTGCGGATCTGTGCTTCTCCGCCACTGGAACCACCGGCCACGAAAAGACGGCATCAGAAGCAGCGCCAGGGATCCATCCGTCCCGTCATGCACCATCATCATCATCTCCACCATCACTACCATCTGGGCAATGGGAGTGTCCGAACCGACGGGGGCAGAGAGGGGGACAACCAGAGTTCCCAAAGTGCCAATGTCAACAACTCTGGGCATCTCATGCTACCTGTCATTGTCCCTCAGCAGGAGCCCTTTTGTGGGTCTCTGGGCCCCAGTGGTGCAGAATCAGTGCATAGTGTTTATCAGACTGCGGGTCACCTTGAGCCTCTGCGCTGCAGCCCCTCACCTTCTCCCATGGTGTTTCAGGCATACAAGAGGAACTCAGTGCCATTTGCGGCTCCAGTACATAAGAACTACCCTACGTTACAGTCATCTCTGGCCTTAGAGCAGCTCAGACAGAGAATCCTGGAGCCAGGAGGAGGCAGTTGCACTGCTAGTGTCCTTACCAACTTAAACATCCCCCCAACTCCCATCAACACCTCACAGTGCCTGGTGGAGACACAAGGTCCTCCTGGTAAATGGATTTTGAATTAGTTACTTGAGCTGAAATTCAAAAATTCATGAAATTCAACAGCTGGATGTGTGAAGCACAAGAGTTGAGAGTAGGGCTGGGCAGTATAAACAAAATTAGTAATTTTATATATTTTTATGTTGTGTTTTGTTCATACCATCACGGTTACACAATGTATTATAGTTGCTTTTGCTAGAAATTCAACCCTGAAATATCGATTCGATAATTTAGATAGAGACTTATATACTAATAAAGTGAAATAATTAGATTTTTTTTCATAATTTAAAAAAAAAAATGTCATAACAAATGAATAAATGTATTACATTCTTAAAATATTAAAATAGATTAAAGCATTTTTTTATTCAAATAATTGAAATTTACTTTAAAAATGGAAAAACTTTTCAACTGAAAAAAAACTTTACAAACACACATTGTTACTTACTCATACTTACTATTACAGTACACCTTACAATTAAAATGGTAGTTTTTAAAAATAAAAATTTTATAGATAGATAAAGAATTATTTTATTATATTTATTTTATTTATACATACTGTGCGAACTGTACACTATAATAAAATAAGTTTTGCTTTTGTAAAATTTCATTTACTTCGACATAGTAGCTTAATATTGGAAAACAAATTTAAAAAAGAGACAGAAATAGACATTTGTCTATGCATCATGTGCTTTTTCTTATACATTTCAGGCAAGATCATCTTTAAGGATGCGCTCATGAATTGCAGTGGCACAAACTTAGACACAACTTTGACCTTTGACCCTGAGACCTGTCCGTATTGCGCCAAAGCGATGGCCAACGACTCTGAGGGAGTGGATGGGAATGAGACGGCAGACTCTGACAGTGAGGGCGTGTATGAGTTCACACAGGATGCCCATTATCGGGACAGCAGAGATCCCAACAGGAAGAAGAGGCTGTTTGCATTAGGAGCTCGGGCAGCAAAGGTGGTCCATTTCTGGAGGCTGGTGTGCGACACATTCCGTAAGATTGTGGATAGCAAGTACTTTGGACGAGGAATAATGATCGCCATTCTCATTAACACACTCAGCATGGGCATCGAGTACCATGAACAGGTTAGTGCACGTCTCTATGCTGTTCTCACTGATTTGATATCTGCAAACACTCATTTATAAGATAAAATTGTTTTTGCCTCAGAGTTAAAAAAGAAAAAGAAAAAAAGGTCATTTTAACTATATCTCAGTTTATTTCCACATACTTGTGTCTTTATATCTCACAATGTGCTTTTATACCTCAAAATTACTGCTCCTTTATTTCTAGTAATTATTATTTTTATATCTCACAATTGCGAAGATTTCTCGTAATTGCAACTTTATATTATTTTCACAATTATGTATTTACTTGTAATTGTGCCTGTACAATTGTGACTTCAGACACTACTGTTCAAAAAGTTTGGGGTCAGTAAGATATATTTTTAAAAGGAATGAATGCTTTTATTAAACAAGGATGCATTTAATTGATCAAAAGCGACAGTAAAGACATTTAAATTAAAATGTTACAAAAGATATTAGATTTTTTTTCATAATTTAAAAAAAAAAATGTCATAACAAATGAATAAATGTATTACATTCTTAAAATATTAAAATAGATTAAAGCATTTTTTTATTCAAATAATTGAAATTTACTTTAAAAATGGAAAAACTTTTCAACTGAAAAAAAACTTTACAAACACACATTGTTACTTACTCATACTTACTATTACAGTACACCTTACAATTAAAATGGTAGTTTTTAAAAATAAAAATTTTATAGATAGATAAAGAATTATTTTATTATATTTATTTTATTTATACATACTGTGCGAACTGTACACTATAATAAAATAAGTTTTGCTTTTGTAAAATTTCATTTACTTCGACATAGTAGCTTAATATTGGAAAACAAATTTAAAAAAGAGACAGAAATAGACATTTGTCTATGCATCATGTGCTTTTTCTTATACATTTCAGGCAAGATCATCTTTAAGGATGCGCTCATGAATTGCAGTGGCACAAACTTAGACACAACTTTGACCTTTGACCCTGAGACCTGTCCGTATTGCGCCAAAGCGATGGCCAACGACTCTGAGGGAGTGGATGGGAATGAGATGGCAGACTCTGACAGTGAGGGCGTGTATGAGTTCACACAGGATGCCCATTATCGGGACAGCAGAGATCCCAACAGGAAGAAGAGGCTGTTTGCATTAGGAGCTCGGGCAGCAAAGGTGGTCCATTTCTGGAGGCTGGTGTGCGACACATTCCGTAAGATTGTGGATAGCAAGTACTTTGGACGAGGAATAATGATCGCCATTCTCATTAACACACTCAGCATGGGCATCGAGTACCATGAACAGGTTAGTGCACGTCTCTATGCTGTTCTCACTGATTTGATATCTGCAAACACTCATTTATAAGATAAAATTGTTTTTGCCTCAGAGTTAAAAAAAGAAAAAGAAAAAAAGGTCATTTTAACTATATCTCAGTTTATTTCCACATAATTGTGTCTTTATATCTCACAATGTGCTTTTATACCTCAAAATTACTGCTCCTTTATTTCTAGTAATTATTATTTTTATATCTCACAATTGCGAAGATTTCTCGTAATTGCAACTTTATATTATTTTCACAATTATGTATTTACTTGTAATTGTGCCTGTACAATTGTGACTTCAGACACTACTGTTCAAAAAGTTTGGGGTCAGTAAGATATATTTTTAAAAGGAATGAATGCTTTTATTAAACAAGGATGCATTTAATTGATCAAAAGCGACAGTAAAGACATTTAAATTAAAATGTTACAAAAGATTTCTATTTTAAGTAAATGCTGTTCTTTTGAACTTTCTAGAAGAATCTAGAAGTATCAACCGTTTTCACAAAAATATGAAGCAGTGTTAATTTAAAGTGTTAACTGTTTTCAACACTGCTAAAAAGAAGTGCTTCTATACAATAGAAATCATCCAAGCCCTTTGCAGCAGTGTTAAGGAATGAAAGACTTTCCATATGCACCATGCTTTTGTTGTTTACCAATGTGTGGTAATTCGCCATACTAGAGAATGAGCACGAGTGTGAAGGCTGAACTGAACAGAGAGGGCAACTGGCACACATCTGAAATTCATTGCACTGTGTTTACACAGTGTGCTCACATGCTTCACAGTCTTCCAGATCCTTTGGAGGGCACACACCGCAATTCATGCCCGCCTGCAACGACCCCCCTTGCTCGTGATTGAAGTCGTAACTTAGGGCTTTGAGGTGTACAACTAGGAAAATTATCAGTATTTTATGACACATTGCAACTTTGAAGGCTGGTGAATTCCTTGGAGTGAGAGTTTGAGTTTTGTATTTTTCTCAGAAAATGGTTGATTCTCAGACAAGAAAACAACATTCATCATCACTTACTCTGATTAGAATGATTTATTCTGGTGATTTGAGAGTAAATGTAAATGGGAACATCTGCTGGCAACCAGGAGCGAATATGTGGGCAATGTAAGAATTTTGGTCCTCGGCCTTGTGAACTCAAGCGGCCAAAAAGTGAAGGTTTTATTAAACACAGAGATTGTACGATTTTTTAAAAAATATTATTGAAAGTCTCTCATCAAGGCTGCCTTTGTTTGATCAATAAAAACAGTAATATCGTGAAATATTACAACTTAATATAACTGTTTTTATTGTAATATATTTTATATTTTCAGCAGCCATTACTCCAGTCTGTGATTTTGTGATTTTTCAGAAATCATTCTAATATGCTGATTTGGTGCTGAAGAAACATGTCGTGTTTTTATTGATGTTAAAAACTGCTTAAACGGGTCATGAACTGCCTTTTTATTATTTTGTACTGTTCTCTGTGGTCCGCTTATAGTGTTATCAAGATTTTTACAATACAAAACTTAATTTAGAATTTAGACTTTTGAATGGTGATGTATATTTGGAGGTGTAAGTTTGGTGGACCTGTAACAAAAGAAATATGCAAACATACGTACACGGATGGCATTCCCCTCCCCCTCAGGACTTCAGCTTCTTTTGTCTCTCCTCTTTTTCTTCCCTGTAAACTCCTGGGGAATTTTGGCAGTGAGCATTGTCTTTATGAAGCGGTCCATCTGGAGAATTGGAGACTGAGATAGAGCAAGAATTTGGATGCACAAGGTCACTTGGGTTTTTTGATCCTTATAAAACATCCAATCTGGCTAATTGCATCTGTTCCTGTTTCACATTCCTGAAGCTTCTATTGCCCTTTGTCTTTCATAATTGTCTGAGCTCCTCTCTCCCAGTCACTGACATCCTGCATCACTTTTTAAACCCACTGTGGAGTGAAGAAGCAGCTCTCGACTGCAACAATTCCAGCTTTGTTTATCGTTCCTGGGCTTGAAATGTTGCTAGTAGGGTTCAAAACATTATTTGATGTTGTGTTGTCCAGTTTTGGTATTCCATTGTGCGCCACAGATGGGAAAAATCACACATTGCTGGATGAAGTTAAGATCAAGTGGAGTTTCACAGAGTGTAGCCAAAGGGGACTGAGTAAAACAGGCAGAAGAGGATGCACTACGTTGATCTGAGCAGTGTTCTGTGCGGCCTCCTTCCAGACTCTGCTCTGTGTTTCTTGGAGAGGAGACATGTTGATCGCTTGATCTTATGCATGAAAACCTTACAAAACCTGACCACATGGCTGCTATTTACAGAGCTGAAGCGTGTGTTTTTTATTTAGGAGGTTAAATATAAATCCACAGGCACATCTCCATCTCTCATTCCATCAGTTATCACGTTCTACTTGCTCCACGGACCACTTCTCAATCTGATTAGATTACATTTAATTCTGTTAGCTAATATAGATGTTATTTTTCATTTCATGCACAGTATGTCATTGTATTTTTTCCTCATTACTTTGCGGAAACAATCATCTCGGTAAAACAATTACATATGTTTTTGTCATCATTTAAATCTCTGAAGTTCAGCGACCTGTCTAAATGTCTCTTAAAATCACTGTTAGTTTTCATAGGAAAATAGTTGCGTGCTTGGGGATGTTGTGTTTTGTTTTCAGGCATTTAAGACTCTGTTCATTAAACCCAGCTAGCCGTGATGTTTCAAGAATGTGTTATGCGTGCTGGGTCTCTTGCCCAGTCTCATTTTTACAATCGAAAAAACTGAAGAGAAATATGAACCGGCCCATATGTCTCTCCTTTAATTCACCCGTGCCTCATAAAAAAACAAAAACAAAAAAAAACTCTCTTTCTGCATACCGAACTATCAACAACATCAATTACACCAGGGAATCTGCGGTTCTTTCTTTGTAGTTCACCTGTATCTGAGTTTTAAGTTCAGCTTGAAGTCGTTCGAGACAATACACTTTAATTAAACAAAAGAACAGTGAGAAACTTGGTGTTTGTGATGTCGAAAAGTGAATCCCCACGTTAGTTTAACTAGCACAGTCTGCACCGCGAGCTATTAGGAAATATGAGGCCATGTGTTCTGTTTAATTAAATGAGAACGAAATATGACCTGGGCCCTTTGGAGTTGAGCAGATTCGTAGATTTTTAGATCATATTTTTCTTATGTAACTTCTCAACTGAGATGGTTTGCGAGTCTGTGAATCAAATAATCATGCTGGCCAAGGAGATTGACACTTCTGTAGTTCTGTAGTCTGTAGCTGCTTTCAATGATCTATACAGATACATGCATTGAGACAAAATCTATTTTCTTTCATTTTAAAGTCTTTGATCTGAGTGTGTTCCCCCCTTGCTTTATTTTAATTAGTAATTATTATTATTATTGGTATTATTAACATTTCAGTTTTAACGAAAAAATATATCCTCATGTACATGTGTCCTTTACAACAGTACTGCCATGGCACAATGCCATTTATGTGATAGTCTTGATTTTATCTTCTAATTCTCGCTCTTTCTTTTTCAGCCTGATGAGTTGACAAATGCTCTGGAAATCAGTAATATCGTCTTCACCAGTTTGTTCGCACTGGAGATGCTCCTGAAACTGCTGGTTTATGGTCCTTTTGGCTACATCAAGAACCCTTACAACATCTTTGATGGTGTTATTGTGGTAATCAGGTACACATGCTCTTCTGCATTATTTCTTTAGTACTTCTAAACATTAATAACGTGGCCTGTGTCACTGTTTATTGACGTTCATCTTAATTTCTGAAAATGCACACTGGCAGTGTGTTATATCACAACAGTGACAGCCAGACAGAATGCAGCCATTACTGAGTGATGGGACATCTGTTGCCTGTTCAGTCTGATGACTGTCAGCTGTCATGATGAGTGCTGCAATTTCACGCCCATCCATTCTCAATTGACATGAATTTGCACATACTGAGATGTCTGAACAAGCAAAGATTTGGCATGGTACAACGTTATGATGGGTTCTTGCATTTATTAATGTTGCATAGATACAGTCGCCAACTATTCTGGGGGCGTGGTTTACCGTGGGTGGGAAAACAAATACTGGTTACCATAGTAACACAATCATTCTTAAGAGTTTTTTTTTTCTTTACATACTTCAAATACCTCTACTTCAAAAATAAATAAATACATAAAAATACATAAATAAATAAATCAAAATAAAAAAATAGATAAAATAGATAATAGAATAGAAAAAAGAAAAAGAAAAGTATAAAACGAGCAGGTTTTTCAATTTAAAGTATTAACAAGCTATAATATAATATAACAAGCTAAAATTATTACATATTACAATAATAATTAACATGAATAAAGTAATAAAGTATTATTTTATTAATTTCACTTCAAGGATTATTTACATCCTTTTATATTTAATAATTATCTTTTGTTTTTGTTTTTTTATACTAAAAGCAAGATATATATATATATATATATAAGGAATATAAAATATAAAACAGCAAAAAAGCATAAAAAACAAACTTTTTTAAATGAACAAAAATGGATATAACAAGCTAAAATTATTAAAATATTAAAGTAATAATTTATTAAAATAAATAAACAAAATGAAGTATTCTTTAAATTATTAATGATTATATTATTAAAATAAATTAATAATAATAAAATAATAAAAAATAAGATGTGTTGCAATACACTACAGTTCAAAGGTTTGGGGTCAATACGATTTTTTTGATGTTTTTGAAACGGGTCTTAATGAAGTTACATTTATTTGTTCAAAAATTATTAAAACTAATACTGTTAAATATTTTCAATACAATGCAACAAACCACACTAAAACATTTTGGAATGCTTTTCTTTCAAGAAATAACCCAATCTATTGCATTTCTCCCTTAGGAATGAAAGGATAACTATGATAGCCGGGATTTGTTTTAGCATTGTCCTCCTTGTGCATTCTGTCAGATGTGTGTGTTTATATGTGTTGACAGTGTCTGGGAGATTGTTGGCCAGCAGGGAGGAGGTTTATCGGTGCTGAGGACCTTCAGACTCATGCGTGTGTTGAAGCTGGTCCGCTTTATGCCCGCCCTGCAGAGGCAGCTGGTGGTCCTGATGAAGACCATGGACAATGTTGCCACCTTCTGCATGCTGCTTATGCTTTTCATATTCATTTTCAGGCAAGATGATAGATGGCTTTGTGCAATTTAAAAGGACTGTACATTCAGTCTATTTATTTTACATTTGAACTATTTGTTTGTAATTTTGTTTTACAGTATTCTAGGCATGCACCTGTTTGGATGCAAATTTGGTTCTGAGAGAGATGGAGACACACTTCCTGACCGCAAGAACTTTGACTCTTTGCTTTGGGCCATTGTAACAGTTTTTCAGGCAAGATTCCTGCATGCTACACAAGCTGCACTTTCAATCAGGCATCTTAACAGCTATATTGAGTGATCCGATCATAAGTGGACAGCACGTAATACAGATGTAAACATGTTTTGTGCTCCCAATTAATAACACATGCTCATATTACGCAAGTTTCACGCATATGTACACTACCACTCAAAAGTTTGGGGTCATCGAGATTTATTATTATTATAATTTTTTTTAGAAATTAATATATTCATTTTGCAAGAATGCAAAAAATAATAATAAAAAAAAAGATTTATAGATATTCATTTATGGGTAACTCTTTACAATAATGTTCTATTTGTTAACATAAGTTAACTAGATTATTTAACATGAACTAACACACTTCTATTAATCATCTGATGGAGACACACTTCCTGACCGCAAGAACTTTGACTCTTTGCTTTGGGCCATTGTAACAGTTTTTCAGGCAAGATTCCTGCATGCTACACAAGCTGCACTTTCAATCAGGCATCTTAACAGCTATATTGAGTGATCCGATCATAAGTGGACAGCACGTAATACAGATGTAAACATGTTTTGTGCTCCCAATTAATAACACATGCTCATATTACGCAAGTTTCACGCATATGTACACTACCACTCAAAAGTTTGGGGTCATCGAGATTTATTATTATTATAATTTTTTTTAGAAATTAATATATTCATTTTGCAAGAATGCAATAAATAATAATAATAAAAAGATTTATAGATATTCATTTATGGGTAACTCTTTACAATAATGTTCTATTTGTTAACATAAGTTAACTAGATTATTTAACATGAACTAACACACTTCTATTAATCATCTATAATGTTAATTTCAGCCATTTCTAATACAATATTAAAATGAAAAGGTGTATGTTAATTTTATTTAATGGACCTGAGCTAACATGAACTAACACACTTCTATTAATCATCTGTAATGTTAATTTCAGCCATTTCTAATACAATATTAAAATGAAAAGGTGTATGTTAATTTTATTTAATGGACCTGAGCTAACATGAACTAACAATAAACAGTTGTAATTCTATTAATAACTAATGTTAACAAAGATTAATAAATACTGTAATAAATGTATGGCTCATTGTTAATGAATTAAATAATGCTAACTAATGGGACCTTATTGTAAAGTGTTACCCATTTATAATGTTACAAATGATTTCTATTTTAAATACATTCTGTTTCCTTGATGAACTTTCTATTCATCAAAGAATCCCAAGTAAAAAGTATAATTTTTTTTTTTTTACAAAAGTATTGGAATATTAGAATGATATAAGCATATTATCAGCATATGATTTCTGAAGCGTCATGTGACAATATGACAGTGGAGGAATGTCTGCGGAAATTTCAGTTTTGCCAGCGCAAGAATAAAATTAGAAAATGTAACGTATAAACAATTATTTTGTGGGGATATTTCATAATATTACTGTTTTACTGTAGTTTTGATCAAACTAATGCATCACTGATGAGCATAGGAGACTTCCGACCCCCAAATTTTGAACATAAGTATAAATGGCAGTTTGATTGTGTTTGTTGCTTGTACATCAGATCTTAACTCAGGAGGACTGGAATAAGGTACTGTATAATGGGATGGCCTCCACCTCTCCTGTGGCTGCTCTGTACTTCATCGCCCTCATGACTTTTGGAAACTATGTCTTGTTCAACCTGTTGGTGGCTATCTTGGTGGAAGGATTCCAAACTGAGGTAAAGCCAGATTCCAACCTAGCCTCTACATTTTTTCATCCTCTTTTTTTTTTTCTTCACTTCACAGTCTGTCTTCTCTTTTTTGTCCTTTAGAATCTAGCACATATTCCAACACCGTATCTTTCTTCTCTATTTCACCACTAGCTCTCTCCTGTCTCCTTTCGTCTAACACTATGTCCTAAACAGGCACGATGTGACAAGATTCAAGTGAAAAGCGATTTTTCTGTCCAGGCTGAAAGCAAAAATGATGCTCGATGCAACAAAATCACAGCCAATCTGTTTGCGTGCTTTCTCACACTCCACAGCTGAAGAGCGTGAATCTAAGAACCTTGTATTTTCATGACTTTTCATAACGCTTCACTTAACGGAGTCCTTTTCATGGTTTTCATTAAGGTGCTTGAAGGATTTTTCAAATCATTTGTCATATAAAACTTCCTTACCAATTTCTTGTCATCCGTTTTTTGATGTTCAGTATATGTGAGGAGCGAGTTTGATCCACTGAAATTCATATGGGCAGGGGTGTGTGTGTGTGTGTGGAGCAACACAACATAGAAGAGAGACACTTGCTGATTTTCTGAGTAGAGTTACTAGCATACTACTCTTGTGGCAGAAATAGTAAGAGTAGTATGCTATTCTGAATTTAGTGACTATTCTGTGGTGTTTTGTAGTATAAATTGTGTAAATTGTGTGTGTAGTTCACACCAAAAACAAAAACTACTGTACGATAACTATAATTTATTATAAGCACATGCTGCAGTTATGTTGTCTGCCCCTATAAATGCTCAAGCTCTTTAAAGATGGATTCTGATGAGCTGTTAACATTTTACCATTCATTAGCTGGAAAAAAATCTGAAAGTGATTCCAACGGTAACGTTTTTCTGTGTCTTTATTGTTATAGTTGTGGTGTGGACACAATAAAGTGTATAGTATGTAATTTGGGACAGTTTTATTGTTTATTTGATCATAATTTGCTAATAAATCTAAATGGAAGATGCTATTTTTGGCAGATGGTTTCGTTGGTTTGTATGTTTCGAAATGTCATCTTGAGATTTCTGTCTTTCTTATTCATGTACAGTAGATAACAGTTGTACTTCAAAAGCAGCTGTCTGGGAGCATTTCCGAGTGAACTGAATTGGAACTTAGTGCCACAGAAGTACAGAAGCAACTGAAAAAAAGTAGTGTCATTGTCAAAGCTGGTTAGGACAGACACGTGGAAAGCTTCTTGCTTTGTCGCATTGTGCCTGGTTAGGACACTATGCTATTCAACTGGAAGTGATGAGTTTCTTGTTCTGTGTATAATAGTGCCTACTCCATGCTCGAGCACTCCTCCTCATCCTCCTTCCTTCATTCTTTTTCTTTATCGCCTTCTTTTTCCATGATCTTATGAGACAACTTATCTCCCAATGCATAGCAGCCATTCTTCTCTGACAGAAAGACAGACACGCACACAGAAATGGCCAGGCTCAAGATAAATCAGAGATATAAATGTTATACCTATGTATCATTTTGGGTGGAGGGGTTGTTTTATTACTGTCTCTTTGGAAAGAGGTGAACCGAATCATGCAAGTTGACGTGTCCATACAGTGCAAAAAGAAAAAGGAAAAAACTATTTGATCACCTTTATTTTTACCGTATGATCAATTTTTTAAATAACATTTTCACATGCAGTTTGTTGAAGTCCTGTTGTTTGGCGTTCTAGTAGATGTAATACAGTTTAACTCATGATAAATGTTACTGTAAATCTAAGACCTGACATCTCATTTATTTTGAACTCTGCTCACATGGTGGAGTCAAAAGATTCATAAAACTTTTAATGAAAAAATATCTCTAGATTTTGATCAATTGTTCAGTTGAGCAAAATCATTGTTAGAATAGCGAACAGATGAATCAAAAATTATTAAGTGCTGTTTCTGTAACACCTCATTAGAGCAACAACAAGAGAAACAAAACACGTAATTGAAAATTGGTTTGTCATTCATAATAATTTGCATAATAGGAGTGAAAGATAAAGTTCTGGATTTTTAGTTGACTTGAGAGAAGGTATTATCTGTACGGAACTCAGTTCTTCGCCTTTTTCCCCTCATTCTGCATCATGGCAGGAAATTATGTAGCTCAGAAGTCTTCAAAATAAACTCTCTAGTCTTAAATAAGAGAGGATAGCCCACACTCATCTGACCCCTATCTGCCGTTACCTTTGCTAAGTGCATCAGATATTATAATCTCATCGCAACTGATCTGATGCCAACAGAAATGCCAAGGTACTGTGTTCTCCTGCTCTCCCCTAAAACTGACGAACACTACGGGCTTAATATTTTAACCTTACATAATTTTCTGCAAACATCATGTTTATTTTTAGTTGGTCGAACTTTGCAGTGCATCAGGGTTGCTGGGGAAACGGGTGGCTGAATGACACATGTGAAGCAGAGAGATCAAGGGCCAGGATGAATGTCCCTTCAACAGCGTAATGTCCCCGTCCACTGCAGCTTTATGTAATCACACTGCTGTAAACAGGTGGTCACTGTTGGACTAGCATGTCAGTCTGTATGTCAGCATGTTCAATGGTCAACTTGTTGGTTAAAAGTATTTTAACTTGTTGTATTTGTGTCCATCTTTGCACAGACACCTTCACAAGGCATTTACTTGATCAAAAATACAGTAAAAACAGTAATATTATGAAATATTATTATATTTTAAAATAACAGTTTTCTATTTTAATATATTTTAAACTGTAATTTATTCCTGTGATAACAAAGCTGAATTAAGTGTCACACGATCCTTCAGAAATAATTTTAATCAGAAATAATTTTAATATGCTGATTTGGTGCTCTAGAAACATTTCTTATTATCTCGAAATCAGTTGTGCTGTTTAACAGTTTGATACTTTTTAAAGGATTCTTTAGAAAATAATAGATTTTTATAACAATGCTTTTACAGTCACTTTTGATAAATTTAATGCATCATTGCTGAATAAAAGTATTTTAAAAAATCTTATTTTAAAAAAATCTTATACAATTATATTTTATTATATTATTATGTAATATGTTATAGCATAATTGCATAATTTAAGTCTCATATATAAACTACACGCTCCTCTGAAATCCTCTGAAAAGACAAAGCAGGCACAAAGATGGACAAATTTAATTAAAATGTCGAACATTGACAAGTTGTAGCATGACATGCCCAGCACTCTCATTAGACTGACTGGATGCAGAGGAAGGATGCCCAGATTTGTTATAGTTCTTGTTACAGAGGCAATAACAATAAAATATCTAAATGTGTTGTTATTCTTGTGGAACATCATTTTCCAAGAATTTCTGAACTTAAAAAATTGGCTGTGCACCGAAGAGAGTCATAATTTGAACCGAAGCAGAGTCTGATCTTGTTTGTAATTTAAATAGTTTGTAGAATTAAAATAAAAACATAAATTTTATATGCATTGAATATTTCAGTCAATTGCAGTCGTTCTCTGGATGTAATTTACTCTGACAGATTCACAATGTGAAAAATTCAATATGTGTTATCTCAAAGGAGCTGGAGGGAAAAAACAGAAGAGTTCATCCATTTCAGAGAATAAAAGAGCCAAGCATTTATACCTGCAGTAGGAGCATTTTAACTACAGGCAACAATTACACAAACTCACTGTACCGAGAATGCTAACAGCCTAAACTCCACCCAAAATGTAAAATTGCTTTTACTTCAACAGAAGTATTTGCTGAAATGTGGGAGTCAGATTTCTCATAATGTGTCTTTGTCAATTTTCTAACACTTCCTGTGCTTTTTTCCCTTCTGTCTTACCTTTTCGCTCTGTGTGGTAAAATCCTAACACATGTCCACTTTAGGAAATACCCAAGAAGGAAGATTTGCATGGTCAGCTGAGCTGTATTCAGCTGCCTATAGACTCAGGGGTATGTAGCACTCCGCATGATGTTAACCCAGTGAGACTAACCAGGAGGACCACTGCGTTTGTGGACAATGTCACTTGTGATTGTTTCTTGTAGAAGCAGACTTGACTTAAAGTCTTTCTTCAGGTTCACTTGCTCAATGCCTGGCGGCAGAGTACAAACCTTGTAGAGCCTCATGCTTTATTTTATCTGGCTGAAAGGATGTGTTTGGGCTTATGGCAAGCCTCAGTGAAATCAGACAAAGCCAGACAGACTGCTGTGCAAAAGCAAATAAGGCAACTGGAAAGTCCTTTTGAATAGATCTCAAAATCGTTTAATATGTGGATACGTCTCTTAATACCTCTTTACTTTAATTATTTTGATCTTGTAGATTTGCTCTGTATGGTATCATAATTTTTATTTAACTAGACTTAAAGTTTTATTCAAATAGCCCTCCGCTGAGTTCAGTAGCTCAGCAATCGAGAAAGTCTATTCAGTGAGCCAGAGCTGAGTGGAAGCACTTGACCCTGTTGAGGAGACTCGGTCTGTTTGTGGTTATGGACATCACATCCCGTATTTGTTTTCATTCATGCAGCTGTGCTAGGTGACACATGCAGTGGAAGGCCATAAAATGGAGAGCATCAATGAGGGTTTGAACTGGTCTCTTACACCTTCCAGTCCTTCACCTTGACAATCAAATTACATAAACCTCTATGCTAGTCCTTACTCAAGAGCTATTAGCACATCTTATGTCAAAACATGCCTTAAATCACTCTATCAGCAAGGTTTGTCAAGCCCAGTAGAATTCCCAAATTAAGACCTGTGATTGTTAAGCAGCAGTTGCACAGCAACCTTAACATCTTAATTGACAGTACAGCCCCAGTAGAATTTCTTTCACACCTTGTTTCTGACCAAAGCAGTTCTGGGAAACAAAAATGAAAGGAGTCATTCTAAAATTTCAGACTGAAATTACTCAGTTATTCATTGAAAACCTTGACCTTAAAGGGATAGTTCACCCAAGAATGACAATTCTGTCATTAATTACCCGTAAGACATTTGTTCATCTTCAGACTCTGCATAGACCGAAAGGGAACAACACGTTCAAGGCCCATCAATGTAGTAAGACATTGTTAAAATAGTCCATGTGACAACAGTGGTTCAACTGTAATTTTATGGAGCTACGAGAATACTTTTTGTGCGCAAAGAAAACCAAAATAACGATTTTATTCACACACACATGCGTCGTGGTACTCCTGTGAATGGCGGCGGACGCTGACACATTAGAGAAGAATTGTTAAATAAAGTAATGAAGTAAATTGTTGAATAAATGTTTTATTTTTTTGAGGCAAATCTTTTCAATGAATCAGTTGATTCAATTCACAGAATTGGTCTCAATGATTTTGTTCACAAATCTGATTTGTAAACAAATCATTCTGCATGATTTGTTGCTTCACTCTACAAAACGGAATGATTTTTTCATAAACTGGACTGATCCAGGTCTTGAGATCTGGTTGCAGCTAACATCTCACTATATACATAATATATTTTATTTAATAAAGTCATTTGTATAATCATTTCATTCACAATTTTTTAAAAACATGAGGGTGAACAAATTAAGCTGAACTGTTGCTTTTAATGGTTGTAATTGGTGTTACATAGAATAGCTCTTTGCTAGTGCATAGGTCAAAAAGTCAGGGAGCTTGTTACGCAAGTACTATAGTTTTGTTATGTTTTTGCTACATCTCTTTGCTCAGAAAGGCCATGTGGGAGTGAGGATAGTCATGTCCAATCCAGACACATCATCCACAGTGTTCATTTCTGAGCATGCAGTGAGTAACAGTGGGTGCTGATGCTAAGCTAACCTCTAACTGCACCTGGTGCCCTGTAGATTGTGGTGGCCTGTGTCTGAGGATGCTTTGTAGTAGTGCCTATCTGCTAGTTCAACCTATCACAGCTGTTTTGTTTTACTGTTCACTGTTGGTGAGAAGGGGCAAGGAGTCCCTCTCGTGTCTTGACTTACAGAGCTCGACTCCAGTGTCATAACTATTTTCAAGTTTTGTTTTTGTTGCCTTAGTAACGTAGATATTGTGTTATTCCCTATTGACAAGTCATATTCACTGTTTTTGTTGTAGTTATGATGTGAATTAATTGCTGTTCTATTGTGCTGTGTTTAGTGTTGCAATGATCCCACTGGTTTTATTGCAACTCAAATTTGCTTTGTTTACTTACCCATTTACACAGCCATTACTAATGCATTGATTTTTTTTTCTGAAACACAAAGTTTTGATTTAGCTTAATGTTAATAAGTGAAGCCAATGGGATACATTGTTCGTAGGTGCAAGGTTTGTCAGAATAGTCTCCACTGTGTTCTCTTTGATCATTAGTGCTGTAGAGTACTATGGTAAATGTGTGCTGAAATGAATATGACATCCTGTAACCACATGATAAGGAAAAGATTCATCCTTTATCATCTTGCTCATATTAGATATAAATTACAGTCAGTCCACAAATAGACACCCTAATGGTCAAACTGAGAGAGCGATCCATGCTCTCAGACAGTGATGTCTGTTTTGACAAACCGCCCAGGGTTGAAGTTCTGTGCTAGACCACACTGAAACACTCGGCATGAAGCCATTTAAGACGCAAGACTGGGGATGTGAAGGATACAGGCCAAACAATGTGATGAGCCCTCTGATAAAAATAGCAGTGTTTATTTCTCCTGCTTGATCATTGGACGTGCCTGCTCTACTGATGCTGCTCCTCCAGTGAGCTGAGAAAAAAACCCACATATTCAGCTGCATGTGGATGTGACTTAAACTATTATAGCAAATGGTCTGACCATGAGAAAATCAGCTTAAAAATACACTCAAAAATACATTTAACTAATATTTAGTACACAGTACTGGTGGTTTCAGAGTGGTCATTCAACGTGGTGCTGTCAAATGCATGCCAGCACTGTGTTTTTGTGGATTCCCCCAACCAGGATGTATCTCCCTTAGATACCAGTCACCCTCTGGCCTTTTTGAAGGCCGGCTCACCCACCTGCCTGTTCCTCACCCTTTAATATGCTTCTTTAACCCCCAACAACATCTAAACCTGGTAACTAATATTTTATATCTTCCACATTTGATAAAGGGTGATGCCTCAAAGTCGGATTCTGAAGCAGACTTCTATACACGGAGCTTGGAGGATGTTTCAGGATGTAAGAAGGATCTGTCTGCATTATCTGGTGAGACCCACAGAGCATAGTTTGCATAGAAGCACATGGCATATTCAGGACATTTTTTTTTTCTGCAGGCCAGTAGATTTTTATTTGCCCTGCCAACAAATTCACTGGCCCCACCACAAAATATTTATTTATTTATTTGCGAGAAAAACATATTTATTTGCTAGAAATATTGAGGCAGTTTGAATAGATATCATCCAAACTTGGGAGGGGGGAACCGACAATCCTTTCAGCCATCTTCGCAACCCACTGCAAATCTTTTTTATCCGAAGCAGTGCAGCTGGAATACCACACTGTACAACAGTATGTTAGAATACTTTCTATTGTGCAGCAGTAGAAGCTGATCAGCAGTCTCTGACGAAGTTTGTTACGTCTCAGAGTTCTCGGGAAGAACAACCTTTGCTGGACTTTCTTAATGATACAGGTGGTGTTCAAACTCCAGGTCAGGTCCTCAGTGATATATACTCCTAGAAACTTAAAACCTGAAACTCTTTCTACCTTCTCTTCATTAATATACAAACTATTGTGGGATGGGGTTCGCAGTCTGCCTGAATAAAGAGTAACAAAGAATGGGTTTCCGGGGTGTGAGGGATCCTGCTGGATATTTGTGGCCCATGTAAGGAGGCAGTTTGAATAGATATCATCCAAACTTGGGAGGGGGGAACCGACAATCCTTTCAGCCATCTTCGCAACCCGCTGCAAATCTTTTTTATCCGAAGCAGTGCAGCTGGAATACCACACTGTACAACAGTATGTTAGAATACTTTCTATTGTGCAGCAGTAGAAGCTGATCAGCAGTCACTGACGAAGTTTGTTACGTCTCAGAGTCCTCGGGAAGAACAACCTTTGCTGGACTTTCTTAATGATACAGGTGGTGTTCAAACTCCAGGTCAGGTCCTCAGTGATATATACTCCTAGAAACTTAAAACCTGAAACTCTTTCTACCTTCTCTTCATTAATATACAAACTATTGTGGGATGACAGCAGGCGCTCCAGCTGGAATAGCCTGGGCCGAGCCCCCAGCCTCAAGAGGCAGAAACACCAGTCTGGCGAACGGCGCTCCTTGCTGTCCGGCGATGGCCATTCCAGCTCCGATGAGGGAGATGCGGGAGAGAGCGCAGGCGGCGGGGACATGTCCGAGGGTGATGATGCCTCCCTCGCCAGGACAGACTCCCTGGGCCAGATGCCTCGGCACAGGCGCATGGAATCCCTGGAGACACGCAGCTCGTTTGATCTGCCTCCAGACACCCTGCAGGTGCCATACATGCATCGTTCCGCCAGCATACACAGCGCCCGGCCGCCCAACTTCCTCAGCAACGGCAAGAGTTCTCCATCTGCAGCCACCACTCAGCTTTCTCTAGATGAACACCACAGCGAGGATGACAATGCAGATGATGAAGGAAACCTGGTGAGAAAATCTACACTTGATTTATTACAGCTATTTTCAGTTCCTTACAATAGATTTATCACAAATATCCACAGCTTTTTTTCTATTCAATTCACTGTTATAAGATCACAGGAAACAGTACTACTTTATCTTCTACTGCCAGCAAAACTAACTTACTGGTCCTGTAATCTCATGTGGTCATCCATCTTTCAGAGTCGGAAGGCTCGTCTCTACCGATGGCTGGAGCACAAGCAGCCCCAGTGGTGTCGGGAGAGGGTCACCTGGTCTCTTTACCTGTTCCCCCCTCAATCACGGTAAGTGTCTGTGGCTTTCTTGGCTCTCACAGTCTTTCCTTCTGAGAAGACCATCTTAGACATTGTCAGTAAAGAAATGCAGTCCTGAGGATCACTTTTATATTGAGGAGGCCATAAATGGTTTATATTGTGTGTTATGGTTGGATTTGTTGTCTTATCTTAGTAGATCAGCAGTTTCTGTAATATTTACACCAGCCTGTCTGGTACCAACAATCATCCCACATTCAAAGTCACTTAAATCATCTTTCTTCCCCATTCTGATGTTCGTTTTGAAATACAGCTGATTGTCTTGATCATGTCTTCATTCCTAAATGCCCTGAGTTGCTTCCATGTGATTGGCTGATTTGATATTTGGGGCAGTTCAACGGGTGTACAAATAAAGTGGCTATCTAATTGGAAGTCTATAGCTGTGTTCAAAATCACCCCCTATACGCTCATTCACTCTCATACAGTCCAGTTGAAGGAGTGAATGAAAACGAGTGCATGAATTCGGACTCTGAGCTGCCGCTTTTACATAGTTGTACTTGTATCTATTTAATAATAATAATTTAAAACTTAGCAAACTGGCAGCTCCAGCAATGAAGAAAAGATTTTTCTTGAACTCTGTCATGGCATCTAGAATTTATAAAACTTAAACTATTTAATAATCAATTAGAAACAAATTTATATTGGTATAATGCGCTGTACCCACATCGAACCAATGGTTTTTAAAAATGGATGGATGATTCAGCTGCAGGCGCCATCTTCTGGCAAGACATGTGAATTCTTTCCGCACGGCCCTCATATTGAATTATGTGTATTCTCTAGCTGTTGAGTGTACATTGGTTGTACACTCATTATTGTGGTTCATTATTGGATTGAATGAGTGCACTTGATAACATCCACTATAGTTTCGGACACCACTACAAATGGCTTTCCCTTCAAACTGCGCCCTATTTAACGGTATAGGGGACACAGCCAATGAGATGTCCTCACTTAGAGTATACAGTGAAACAAACATCTTCCTGGTTAAAATACTTACAGTAAGAAGTTTGCTGGAGACACAAGCTCTCCAGCATCCAAATCACAACATATTCTGGTCATTTCAGCAGGTGAGTCACATTTATCATAGTACCGTGGCTCATGTTCAGTTCAGTTTAGGTTGCCCTAAGCCCTAGAAAATTCCTCCATTAAGATGCTTAAGGGGTGAGAAATCTCCTGTACTTTTTAGCCTCTCCCTTAGGCATCTTCCTGGTCTTCCCCTTTCTCTCATCTCTTTCCAGTGCTTTCCATTTTTGAAACGCATGTCTGCTCACATTAAGCTCCATGGAGGCTTCACTTATTAGAGGGAGAGGAGAGGAAAGACGAACTCAGCATTGCATGTTACACTCTGTCAGCGCTTTACTAATTAAACATCAAACAACCTCAGATCATCCTCCTCCTCCTTCCTGTGCGAGCCCTAGATGATGCAAGCGCTCACCACTTTGCACTGTTATGACACGCAGACTGGCATACATTGGTGTCACCAAAACCAAAGCTAAAAAGCTTGTGAATTTTAATATGTCCATCTGTGTGTGTTCACTATCAGAAGATCTACCATGTTACATCCACATTCAAATCCACATGGTTAATTATGCAGGACTGAGCATTAAGTGTTTGGATTGGTCTGTAAATATAATTTTTGTTTTCATGTATTTCAGCTAATATACTGTACATACTATATGTACAGTACAGTATGTATATACAGGTGCATCTCAATAAATTAGAATGTCGTGGAAAAGTTCATTTATTTCAGTAATTCAACTCAAATTGTGAAACTCGTGTATTAAATAAATTCAATGAAGCAAAAGGAGCCCCTACCAAGTATTGAGTACATGTACAGTAAATGAACATACTTTCCAGAAGGCCAACAATTCACTAAAAATGTTTTTTTATGGGTCTTATGAAGTATTCTAACTTGTTGAGATAGTGAATTGGTGGGTTTTTGTTAAATGTGAGCCAAAATCATCACAATTAAAAGAACCAAAGACTTAAACTACTTCAGTCTGTGTGCATTGAATGTGCATTGAATTTATTTAATACACGAGTTTCATAATTTGATTTGAATTACTGAAATAAATGAACTTTCCCACAACATTCTAATTTATTGAGATGCACCTGTACTACTGTTCAAAAGGTTGAGGTTGGTAAAATATTATTAAAATATTGTTTAAAATATTATTAAAACTGTTTTCAGCATTCATAATAAGAAATGTTTATTGAGCACAAAATCAGCATATTAATATATATATATATATATATAAAGCTTTAAAATATATTAAAATAGGAAATGGTTCTTTTAAACTCTAACGATATTTCACAATATTACTATTTCTACTGTATTTTAGTAAAAGAAAAAATGTCTTCATACTTCACATGAACATTCTCAACATTGTTTTAAGGCAATCAATGCAGGCCTATATGGAAATAAAACTGGAGAGAACTTGCACATTTTTTCTTGCACATTTGCATTCTTATACATTACACAGTAATAATAATGAATAATTTAATCTTTTTCAAGAATTTATAATTACAACATTTCAAGAAACCAGTCATTCTATGACAACAACTATAATAAAGAGCATTTGTATTAAAAAAAATAACGAAAGAAAAAAATATAAGATAAGAAAAATGAATTCCCAGTTCCTCAGCCAAGTCCAAATTAAAAAAATTCTGTTTTCCATCTACAGGAGCCAATAATGTTTTTGTCAAAATAAGATCATCATATTATTTAGAAACAAACTTTAGTTTCGTCCAGTGCTTGAAGTGGAAATACAAAAGTGCCGGTACTCCCGATACGTGAGGGAAATCGCGTTCTGGGGCTGGGGGGGATCCCCATCGGTGGAAATTGGGAGGGCACAGGGCAGCATGTGAGAAGTGCCGGCCTGGAACATCAGAAAAATTCACGGTACGGGTTAAAGTATAAAAGTGCTGCTACGGAGTACAGGTGCGTACCAGCCCACTTCGAGCACTGGTTTCGTCATTTTTTCATAGCCCACCTCAACTGCATGCCAACACTTCTGCGTGAAAGACTGCGAGTTGCAGTTAAACACACAGACATGGATTTCTGCGCTCATGCATCAGTTTGTTTCCGGTTAAACTGCGTTGCTTTTACAAGCGTTGATTCGGTTGTTGCATAAAGATTAATTTCTTTATTCCGGGATTGTCAATCTAAATTAATACAGTGACAAATAAAGTAAATTATAACTCAAACTTGAGATTTTACTGGGGCACAGCAGATTTTTACTGGGGCACATGCACCAGTAAATGGGGTCTAATGGGGTCAGTAAATGTTTCAGACCATTACCGCCCGCTAGCGATTTTTGTGTCCAGTCCCGCCCCCTCCCGCAAACATATATGGCATATAATTTTCGCGCATCAGGGAGCTACTATCAATCGGCCTGTTTGATTGTAAAAAATCGGTATTGGAATCGGCCATGAAAAATCATGATCGGTGCATCGCTAACTCCAAACTTTTGACTGATAGTGTATTTTAAAATGTAATTTATTCCTCTCGTGGCAATTCTTTTTTTGTATTCATATCTTCTCAGAAATAAGCATTGCATGAGCAATGAATATTTGCTTTAAATATATAATTATATCTAAAGACCATTCTAATTCATTTTAGATCATTAGATATGACATTATGGTACTTTTGGAAGCCTGTGAAACCTTGTGTAAAGTTGACTTAACGGTAACAGCTGTGAAGTCATCAACTAACTGGGTAGTGTATGGCAGTGTATGGCATTTGTATTAAAAAAAATAACGAAAGAAAAAAATATAAGATAAGAAAAATGAATTCCCAGTTCCTCAGCCAAGTCCAAATTAAAAAAATTCTGTTTTCCATCTACAGGAGCCAATAATGTTTTTGTCAAAATAAGATCATCATATTATTTAGAAACAAACTTTAGTTTCGTCCAGTGCTTGAAGTGGAAATACAAAAGTGCCGGTACTCCCGATACGTGAGGGAAATCGCGTTCTGGGGCTGGGGGGGATCCCCATCGGTGGAAATTGGGAGGGCACAGGGCAGCATGTGAGAAGTGCCGGCCTGGAACATCAGAAAAATTCACGGTACGGGTTAAAGTATAAAAGTGCTGCTACGGAGTACAGGTGCGTACCAGCCCACTTCGAGCACTGGTTTCGTCATTTTTTCATAGCCCACCTCAACTGCATGCCAACACTTCTGCGTGAAAGACTGCGAGTTGCAGTTAAACACACAGACATGGATTTCTGCGCTCATGCATCAGTTTGTTTCCGGTTAAACTGCGTTGCTTTTACAAGCGTTGATTCGGTTGTTGCATAAAGATTAATTTCTTTATTCCGGGATTGTCAATCTAAATTAATACAGTGACAAATAAAGTAAATTATAACTCAAACTTGAGATTTTACTGGGGCACAGCAGATTTTTACTGGGGCACATGCACCAGTAAATGGGGTCTAATGGGGTCAGTAAATGTTTCAGACCATTACCGCCCGCTAACGATTTTTGTGTCCAGTCCCGCCCCCTCCCGCAAACATATATGGCATATAATTTTCGCGCATCAGGGAGCTACTATCAATCGGCCTGTTTGATTGTAAAAAATCGGTATTGGAATCGGCCATGAAAAATCATGATCGGTGCATCGCTAACTCCAAACTTTTGACTGATAGTGTATTTTAAAATGTAATTTATTCCTCTCGTGGCAATTCTTTTTTTGTATTCATATCTTCTCAGAAATAAGCATTGCATGAGCAATGAATATTTGCTTTAAATATATAATTATATCTAAAGACCATTCTAATTCATTTTAGATCATTAGATATGACATTATGGTACTTTTGGAAGCCTGTGAAACCTTGTGTAAAGTTGACTTAACGGTAACAGCTGTGAAGTCATCAACTAACTGGGTAGTGTATGGCAGTGTATGGCAGTGTAGTGTAGTGTAGTGTAGTGTAGTGTAGTGGTAGTGTAGCAGTAGGGCAGCAGCCTTAAGTACCGGACACAACATTAGACTTCTCTCCCCATTTCACCCCGGCATGACCACACTCTCAGCATGAGTGATCGGGGCTGAGAGAGGCAGGTTGGCATGACAACGGCGCAGAGTTTGCCGTCTGTTCCCACACAGTGCCGTTCTGGGCATAAATTCTTTAACATCAGGCCAAGTCTCAGAGACATTAAAGAGAACTGAGCACTATTTATTCATAAAAGGAGTCATGCCGCCGCACTGTATGTCTTATGGCCGACACATGTTCATGCATAAGCTTGTCACTGTTTCAAGTTCAATTAAAGTGAAAGAGAGAAATTAAGGAGGTGTATTTGTTTAGTGATGAATGAACTCAAAGTAATGTCAGCCTTGATTGTTAACATCTCTTAATACATTAAATGATTGGACTGCCAAGGTTTTTTTTAATCTTTGATGAATTAAACCAAGAGAATAGACTTAAATTAATAGTTCACCCAAAAATGAAAATTAACTGAGAATTTACTGATTTGGAGAAATTTAGCATTACGTCACTTGCTCACCAATGGATCCTCTGCAGTGAATGGGTGCCGTCAGAATGAGAGTCCAAACAGCTGAGGAAAACATCACAATAATCCTGCAGTCCAACAATTAACATTAAGAGAAAAGCTGCATGCTTGTAAAAAGCAAATCCATCATGAAGGCATCATTAAGCAACGATTTGAAACATCTTGATGGATTTGTTTATTACAAACACAGTTTTTCGAAGAAAGTCAGTCATACGGAGTTCAAATGAAATAAGGGTGAATAAATGATTAAAGAATTGTCATGTTTGGGACACTGTCCAATTAAGAAAAACTCTGCTACTGTAGTCTCACTAAGCATCTAGTTGAACTTTGTGACCTATAACTTTCTTTTTAATTGATTTTATGATCAACATGATGTTGAATGTTTGCCCACCATGTCTGGTGTAATGGTGTCTTGCAGGTTTCGTGTAACCTGCAATAAAATCATCAATCACAAGATGTTTGACCATGTGGTTCTTATCATCATCTTTCTCAACTGCATCACTATCGCCATGGAGAGACCCAGAATCGACCCCTCCAGCGCTGTGAGTAATGTTACCTCATACACATACACACGCAAGCATATGTCATTCAAAACAACATTTGCTGTAGGAATAACAGCTCAGATAATTGAGACACAATTCTGAAAACAATCATGTGGCAATTAAAAAGAAAATAATAATAATAAAGTTACAAGGTTTGATTTTCTTGATAAGTTCCCATGCTCCATCTTGTCCTTTGATCTCAAGGGTATGTAGCTTTCTTTCTTTCTGACTTTCTTTTTTCTTTCTTATTTATGTTTTTATTTATTTTTTGAGGACAAGCGTTGCAGTACATCAGTGTGCCAATTCCTGATTCAGTTATCTAAGGCCAACCAGTGGTCGGTCTGTCTGTCTGTCTGTCTCTCTCACAGTCACTAGAGAAGGTTTTACAATTGTGTACTTGCTTGTGATGCCCTTAGTTAATCAGGACATCCTTGTTTCAGAGTGATAAGTCACATGTAATTTACAGTTCAGGTTATAGGCTCAAAACATTTTCCACAACCGATTGCCCATGAAGCAGAGATGGTCTGCATGTGCAAGCGGAACAAATTTGTGACAAATGGAAACTCTTACTGACACTCAGTGTCAGGGCTCTGAACTGCATATCTGTCATCTCCAGATTCTAAAACTGGACAATCATTATGTTAGTTAGTATGTTAATCTAGCGTTTCCGTGATTATTACCTTATCTAACTGTTTGTTATGTTAGCGACTGAGAATAAAAAGTAGCTTATTAGACGACTTGGGAGTTGGTTGGTTTTGCTGTTCTTTTAGGATGTTAAAACCGAAAAGATTCAATTTGTTATTCCTGCTTTCTTACAGACCCAAAGGACACAATCATCTTGGCTTAAATGCTTTGTTACATCTCATTATCAGTTTTGTATGTTTACTACTTTCAGCAGTTACATGCTCCCACAGGACACCTAATGTAAGACAGAAGAGAAAAAGGAAAGCAAGAAATGTTTGATCTTCTTTCCTTTCTTATGTAGATCATAATAGTTATAAGAATAATACTATTGAGTAAAAAATGCTACACTTCATATACTGTTTTTAAGTTGCTGTTTTCAGCAACCTTTTTTTTTTTTTTTTTTTTGGACTTGGCAGAACAGCACTGCAGCAAACCGTCTTGTATGGAGACAGCAGTCCATCATTTTTGCAGCTACCAGATTCCTGACATTTCAAGGAACATATTTTCATAAAATGTTGCCCACCAAGATTTTTCACTCACTCGTGTAACAAATGAGGATATTTTCAAGCTTTTTATTAATTTGCTGTTAACCCAAGTCAAGAGCTGCTTTGGACCTTCGAACCATAATGAATTAATGATCTAATATCAAATTTATGTCCAGAGTCACTCTAGCACTCATTCTTTAGCAATCAGTGTCAGATGTCATTATGTGATTTTTCACACTGAGCTGCTTTATACAAAATTGCACAGGAGTTCCTAGTATTGTGAACGGTCCTCTTACTGTAGTATTGTATTTTTATTTATTTTTTGCATCAGACTCATTTCATGTTGAGCGTATATAGTGATGCATACATTAGCATTATTTTCTTGTATCCAATGGCTGTGTGTCTGCCTCTGTAATGGACCCTAACTGTAACTGTAACTGTAAGACCCTAGAGCACTCCACATGGCAGAGATCTGCAGTGCAGATGGCCTCGTGTCCATCAGAGCTGGAGGACTCCAGTTAATATATTCCTGTAAATTTAAATCCAATTATATTGACTTGTTCACAAAATAGATTTATATTTAGTTTTTTTCACATTTATACACATTCTTGATTTGGAACAAAAAAGGGGGGAAAAGGAATGAATAAAAGCCTCCCCCCACCCAAACTGATGAAGGATTCTGTCAGTAATGGAAATAGAGGACCTTAAAGCTTACTCACGTATAATGGTTTTTTGAAACACATTATGTAGCACGGAAAGGTTGTTTCCCGTTTTGTTATTTTCCAAAGGTTTAATCCATTTAATCCAAAAGTTTTTACCATGTTTTTACCAAGTTTTTACCATGTGTGCCTATGAGCCTCTATGATATTTGTTTACTTCCCCCTTAAGACATCCTTTCAGCACTTCACAGAGGAGGAAAAACTCCACGTATTTTCCTTCCCTGCACAGGCATGGGAATTTTTTTCAGAGTGGGGCAGATGGCACACAGTGCTTTTGCCATTTAAGAAAATAAATTATGTATTTTCATTGGTGTAAATGCATAGTAAGATTATTATGATTAATGAAAGTAATGAGTAATTTTTTAATGAGTAAAATACAAAGTTTATTTAAATTTAAATTTGCATTTAAATATGAAAAAATCCCTGAAAATTAAGAAACAAAAAACGAATACCAATAGATGACTTTTCCGCATTGCATGTTTTGTCATTTGTGAACGTAAGTAAAATTTCTAAATGTTTTCTGGTAATGACCTGTGACATGTTTGCTAAGGAATGTGCACATTTCAATATGAATCCAGAGTATGATATGACATTTATGAGTAATTGCAGAATTTTTGGACCAGGTAAAGTCAGTTCGGTCCCACTGTCACTGCAGGATTGTGTAACTTTGTCTGTAATATAACCTTTGTGTTCAGCTTATGCAAACCATCTAATTTCCATGACAGACATGATCTATAGTAACAGGTACCTCACTGAGCTCAGATGTGTGTCATCAATACGGAGACATTTTTTCATTTGGGTATGAACAAATGCTATAAGACTCCCCACCTGAGTCTCCCTCTGAAGACAAGGCCTGAGCATGTCATCTCAGTACCCAAAGTAATGGGAAACGGGTGATGAAAATACCAAGGGGAGTTTTAGCAGCTTTTGATTACTCTCTCCCTCTCTTTCTATATCTGGTCTCGTACACATTGAACATTTGAGATTTGAGAATGACAAATGCATTTAAATTCAGAAATGGATCCCCCAAATTAATCATTGCTGATTGCTTTTGAATCACATTCATTTGCTAATGAATAATTTTGATAATTTTTTTAACCGATGGACAGACTCAGAAAGAGCTGTTTTACAGTTTTACACAGCAGCAATGTTCTATCTATCTATCTGTCTGTCTGTCTGTCTGTCTGTCTGTCTGTCTGTCTGTCATCTAATTTAATCTATGTATAGAGAAATTATATATATATATATATATAAGATATAAAAAAAATATATATGTATATATATA
>NW_015506145.1:335528-345744 GCF_001515645.1 Sinocyclocheilus grahami
TATATGATATAAAAAAATATTTTTCTGGCATGTAAAGTGCACTTTTTTTTTTTTAATGACATTGTCTGTTTTAAGCAGTTTTTGACCAAATGGACTTTAGCAAACAGGGGTGTGTCATTGTTTGTAGAATTTTACTAAATGTGTTGTTTTTATTTTAAGTTTGTTAGATTTAACTTCAGTTTTCTACAGTGAATTTTTCGTGCACACAATCATATTAATTCAAACATGTTTTTTTAGTATTTGATTTGTCTCTGTTTTCTCTGCCAAGCTATAGATTGTACTATTATGTGTGTGTGTGTGTGTGTGTGTGTGTGTGTGTGCTTCCTCAGACATTTAGTAACCTTTAAAAGAATGAGAGTGAAGGACAGGGGTTGTCTGACCCTTCTCCTTCGGAAACCAAACACTGTGCTTCTTAGACATGCTCTTCCTCATTCATGAATTCTGACCTGCACATACACACACGGTTCACTCGACAATGAATGAAAGCAAGCCTCCGAGCAGAATGGAATGGCAAAGACGTCAGTCTGTTTTCAGAAACAATACAAACCGCAATGATGATGTCAGTAGGAGGCTTTCTCAGAGAGAACAGGAGTTTTAGAACATGATGCCACGACCCACTGAAACATGCATTAGCAGGGGGTCATGGGAAAGAAGGCCCCTGGGCCCTGCTGCTCAGACACAGTAGGAGAAGGACAAACAATCTAGAGAGACCATGTTGAAGGAGGAGATCTCTGCTGCTTATTTTGCTTCCACACCACTTGTTTAAAGTACAAATCAGCTTCTCATCCCATTGCACCCAGAATCATTAAACACCAAGGGTTATTTGCAAAGTTGAATGAATCCTTAATACCTGTTGACTTAAAAACGAAATGGCTTGTGGCAGAGCTGAGGGCTGATTTGTGTATGGATTCTTATTCGGCTTCTACTTTTCCATAAAAAGCCAAAACAATCACAAATCTCGGTAATAATGTCCAGTTATAGATGAAGTAATTCAGCAATCGATGCCTCACTCAGCGGAACCATGGTGGGATCTTAGAAGCTGGGTTACCCCTTACTGAGACCAAACTAATAACCTTTGTGTAAGCAGCCTACATTGTTATCCATTAGGCTTTCACGATCCATACATGCCTGACATAGACAGAGCATGCGGCATAGACTACACAATAGATATTAATATTTTCTGTCACCCCTAATGCAAACTGCATCGTATTTATTTAATGTATGTTCTTTTTGTTTTGTATTGTTTAGGACGGTGCAGTGTAGACAGGAAAGTGGAGGGAGAAAGTGGGAGAATGGGACCAAGGTTTAAACTTTAAACACTAGAAGGCATAAAGGTTCAAATTGCAGACTGCTTGGTTTGCATTGCAGCGTGGTCTGTTTTGATTCAGTTTGGTTTTATATTGTTATACTCTCTGCATTGCTATTTAGGATGCAGGATTAGATTATTTTGATGCTGATTCTGATGTCTGAGAAGATCTGATTATCAGTATTTATTTTGCAAAGAGTCCTTTTTTGATTTCTTGTTTTTATACAAACGTATGCAGTTTGAGTCATTACATTTTCTAGATTAATATTTGGGGTTGTTAAGATTTTTTAAAGTAGTTGTTGAAAGTTGTTGAATGTGAAATGTTTTCTAATTTAATATATTTTAAAATGTAATTTATTCCTGAGAAGGCAAAGCTGAATTTTCAGCAACCTTTGCACCTGTCTTCACGGTCACATGATCCTTCAGAAATCATTCTAATATGCTGATTTGGTGCTGAATTTCTTCTCATTATCAATGCTGAAAACATTTGTGCTGCTTAATATTTTTGAGGAGTCTTTGACTAGTTCAAAAGAACAGCATTTATTTGAAATAAATTCTTTACGGTCACTTTTTATCAATTTAATGCATCATATTTGAATAAAAGTATTAATTCTTTCAAAAAAATAAATAATAAAGACCCCAAACTTCATTCTTTACATCAATTTGAAATTTATTTTCAATTCTTGGTCTGTTGATTCAGAAATTCATAGAATTAGCATACTTGCTCTTGAAAATTTACATTTCCCAATTCATACACATTGTATATTTTCAGAGGAATAGATGAACAAAAATGTACCTAGCTGTTTAAAGGAACTATTTCAGCTCTAATGGCTCTTTCTGTATATCAGCATATTAATCCACCTGTGGCGTTGGGGTTAGGCGAGTCATTCCTTACACTGGGAGTCTCTAGATTTGAGTCATTTTAGTATGAGAGCATTTTAGGATGGAGTCTGTTGACAGTGTTACAGTCTGTTATAGAATGAGGAACAAACAGTCCTGGCTCAGGTCAGAGCAGAGAAGTGGAGAGGACAGCACCTGCTGTGTGGGAAGGCCGTGTGGCCCGGACGGAGGGCGAGAGGAGCAGGAAGTCTTCGTGTTTGCTGTGTCATTTTAGGATGATAGTGTTTTGTAACAGTCTTATGTTTACGAATGTAATCTCATGAACAAACAACCATCAAATTAAAATTCAATCGAAATCAAATTTTGGCCTTATTTAAAATGTATGCCGGCACAGTAAAAAGTTTATTTCCAGAGGTTACATTATAATATTCTAAAGCAATGCTGAGTGAAAAATGCTGCAATAAAAAGAGAATAGAAATACTTAAAGACACAAAAAAGGTTACATTCTCAGGGTTAGAAAAAAAAACATAAACAATGGGTGTTTTGCCACAAAATACTTTCGACTAACGATATAAATGGGCCCCAGGGAAGAAAAACATGATTTATGATATGATCTCTTTAAGGATTTATTTTAAATTGCTTTTATCTTTTAATTTTTAAAGACTTTTTAACCGACACTTTTATCTTTAATGATGATTCTTCAGATTTGATTTACTTATTTGGACTTCAGAGATGGTTACTGTCATGAAGCTGTTACTTATTCATTTGTTACACACTGTTATCTAGTAGTATCCAGTGAGAATGCTGGATGAAATGTATCGCATGCGGTGTGCGTGTTAGTAAGTGATGTTAATGCCCGTGGAGTACTCAAAGCGTGGGCGGATTCTTAGTCCAATAGATACCTTCGCAGGAGGCACCTCTAATGTGTTATGCCACACACACACACACACAAATCTTCTCTGATCCAGCACTGACTCACCCATCACTTTTTCCTGCTTCTCTGGTTTTCTCCGCAGGAACGCATCTTCCTGACGTTGTCCAACTACATATTTACTGCCATCTTTGTGACCGAAATGACAATAAAGGTAGGTGACGGGGTTGGCATTTGTCTCTGTGTGGTGTCTTCTCTGACAGAGGGTAAACTAGCACACTGCCTGGGCCACAATACCAGCCAAAAGCAGACTTAACTTCAGTTCCCTGTGGCTTTTTTATAGTGCCGATCTCTCTTAGATCAGCTTGACTAATGGAGTCTGGTGAAAAAAAAAAAATATATATATATATAAAACAACTTTAACATTTATGTAACAACTTCAGTTTCATTCATTGTAACAACAGATCTCTCCTTTTGTGTTTCACAGAAGAATGTAAGTTGTGCAGGTTTGGAACAATGTGAGGGTGAATAAATAATGACAGAATTTTGGGGTGAACTATCACTTTAAGGCACTGCTTTCCACTGACAGTCACAAAGTCTACACAAAGACTACAGCAGCAAAAATATTAAAATCATGCTCCGACATGTTCAACTGCCGCCAGTCAGCTGAATTAAACATTTGAACAAATACAGGTCCTAAAGAGAGTCCACTGACATGAAGAGTCTATTAAGCAAGCCTTGCTCTCTATTTTCCACTCTCCACCACAGCAGTTAATACTAATCAGGGGTGGATTGTCTGCCAGATATTCAAATGACTAACGTTGAAATGGAAGAACATGCTGAGGCCTCTCTGGAGAAGACAGAAAAGTTCATAGGTGTCAGTCACAAAGGTCTAGGGTTTCTATTCTGGGGCCCTGCTTTATGCCAGGTCATGCCCGCCTTAGAGATTTCAAATGAAAATCATGGCACAGAATAATCATACTCACTGGAGGTTAATTAACGGCAACTGACTAAAACTTTCCGGGTCGGATGAAGATGACGGCTGTTGAAACTCCTGGCTTTTGGTGCCTGACATGCCTTTGTTCACTTTGAGGTCTGATCACATTGTGGTTTGATATATTCACCAGCAACATCATTAGGAGCTGTGCATTCATGCTTAGTACTTTTTAGTCAGATGATTCTCAATCCTGGTTTGTTTATCTCAGCCCCCCCCAGCCCTTTTATATGCCAGCTGTATGCCAGTCTAACATAATACGTTCTCAGAAATGCCACGGTAGTGTGAAAAAGACCTCAAAGGAATAAGAAAGTGTTTCTTCCCAAAATTCAGATTTCAAACACATTTTCTGTGTTTCTGAAAAACATGTGCATAGTTTTTCTAACAGGCTTTGGTTTTGAAAGAATTTAATTTATAGTAGGGTGCATATTTTTTACAAAATTGTGTGCATTTTTAACATCTACAAAATTCATTTGTAATGAAAGCTACAGTAAACAAAGTACATAACTACAGAAAATATGCTTTACAGATATAATGAAGTATTGCCTTTACTTAAAGCGATAGTTCACCCAACATTTAACATTTTCTGAACATTTACTCATCCTCAGGCCATCCAAGATGTAGATGAGTTTGTTTTTTCATCAGAACAGATTTGGAGAAATTTAGCATTACATCACTTGCTCACCAATGGATCCTCTGCAGTGAATGGGTGCCGTCAGAATTGAGAGTCCAAACAGCTAAAAAAAAACATCACAATAATCCACAAGTAATCCATCAAGAAGTTTTTAACTTCTCTATCCATTATATTGCTTTCTCCAGTGAAAACGTCATTTCACCTGAGTCAGGAGAGAAATCAAGCACCATTTACAAACAAATACAGTCCAAAAACTGTTCCGATTATGTCAGTAGATTTTGGTGTGAGAGGACAACAGGGCATTGTTATAGATTATGGACTTGTATTTTGGTTAGAAAAGACGGTTTAAAGTTTAAACGCCTTAATGATGGATTTATTTCCTACAAACATGCACTGGAGTTGTGTTCATTATTTGTGGATTATTATGATATTGTTATCAGCTGTTTGGACTCATTCTGACGGCGCCCATTCACTGTAGAGGATCCATTAGTGAGCAAGTGCTGTAATGCTATATTTCTCCTGATCTTTTTAGATGAAACAAACTCATCTAAATCTTAGATAGCCCGAGGGTGAGTAAATCTTAAGCAAATATTCATTTTTGGGTGAACTATTCCTTCAAAGTTGAAGTCTTTTATTTTTACAAAAGTTTTTATTTTGACTATTATGATACAAATTCGTCTGTCGTCCATTGTTCTGCAAAACAGATCAACCTACAAATGGCTTACATGGACTAGAATACAATGTTGTGAATACAATGTTGTATTTGTATGAAACTACACAATTTGGCTTTAAGTAAAATTTTATCCAACATTTCTGTTTTAAAATCATACGTCTTGTTGCTGTGAAGGTGGTTGCTTTGGGCTGGTGTTTCGGGAAGAAGACCTACCTGAAGAGCAGCTGGAATATTCTCGATGGTATGCTGGTGATGATCTCCGTGATTGACATCCTGGTATCCATGATCTCCAACAGCGGCACTAAGATCCTGGGAATGCTTCGGGTGCTACGGTTACTGAGGACCCTGCGTCCACTCAGGTACACAACACAACTGTTCAAACATCCAGTCAGTGCTGCGTTAAGACATTATTCTAAATAATAGTAATGAGTACATCGAAGCTTTAATGCACAAGTGCAATACTGAAGGCTACATACATAAACACTTATATGTACTTCGGGTCAGAGTGCTAGATTTGCACATCTTAAATAAGTATCCACTTTCTTACAAGAAGCATAATTAATGTAAAGACTGAAGTCCCACAATTATCCTCGAAAGAATTTAATTTATAGTAGGGTGCATATTTTTTACAAAATTGTGTGCATTTTTAACATCTACAAAATTCATTTGTAATGAAAGCTACAGTAAACAAAGTACATAACTACAGAAAATATGCTTTACAGATATAATGAAGTATTGCCTTTACTTAAAGCGATAGTTCACCCAACATTTAACATTTTCTGAACATTTACTCATCCTCAGGCCATCCAAGATGTAGATGAGTTTGTTTTTTCATCAGAACAGATTTGGAGAAATTTAGCATTACATCACTTGCTCACCAATGGATCCTCTGCAGTGAATGGGTGCCGTCAGAATTGAGAGTCCAAACAGCTAAAAAAAAACATCACAATAATCCACAAGTAATCCATCAAGAAGTTTTTAACTTCTCTATCCATTATATTGCTTTCTCCAGTGAAAACGTCATTTCACCTGAGTCAGGAGAGAAATCAAGCACCATTTACAAACAAATACAGTCCAAAAACTGTTCCGATTATGTCAGTAGATTTTGGTGTGAGAGGACAACAGGGCATTGTTATAGATTATGGACTTGTATTTTGGTTAGAAAAGACGGTTTAAAGTTTAAACGCCTTAATGATGGATTTATTTCCTACAAACATGCACTGGAGTTGTGTTCATTATTTGTGGATTATTATGATATTGTTATCAGCTGTTTGGACTCATTCTGACGGCGCCCATTCACTGTAGAGGATCCATTAGTGAGCAAGTGCTGTAATGCTATATTTCTCCTGATCTTTTTAGATGAAACAAACTCATCTAAATCTTAGATAGCCCGAGGGTGAGTAAATCTTAAGCAAATATTCATTTTTGGGTGAACTATTCCTTCAAAGTTGAAGTCTTTTATTTTTACAAAAGTTTTTATTTTGACTATTATGATACAAATTCGTCTGTCGTCCATTGTTCTGCAAAACAGATCAACCTACAAATGGCTTACATGGACTAGAATACAATGTTGTGAATACAATGTTGTATTTGTATGAAACTACACAATTTGGCTTTAAGTAAAATTTTATCCAACATTTCTGTTTTAAAATCATACGTCTTGTTGCTGTGAAGGTGGTTGCTTTGGGCTGGTGTTTCGGGAAGAAGACCTACCTGAAGAGCAGCTGGAATATTCTCGATGGTATGCTGGTGATGATCTCCGTGATTGACATCCTGGTATCCATGATCTCCAACAGCGGCACTAAGATCCTGGGAATGCTTCGGGTGCTACGGTTACTGAGGACCCTGCGTCCACTCAGGTACACAACACAACTGTTCAAACATCCAGTCAGTGCTGCGTTAAGACATTATTCTAAATAATAGTAATGAGTACATCGAAGCTTTAATGCACAAGTGCAATACTGAAGGCTACATACATAAACACTTATATGTACTTCGGGTCAGAGTGCTAGATTTGCACATCTTAAATAAGTATCCACTTTCTTACAAGAAGCATAATTAATGTAAAGACTGAAGTCCCACAATTATCCTCTTCCTCACAGAAGCATCAATTAGCTCCTAATTGATGCAGTATGTAGCTGTGTTTGTGTTTATGCATATGCATATGCATGTATTTGTGTGCATATGTGTGTGCGCTGTGCACCTTTCCTCCTGCAGAGGGAACTTCTGGAGGCCTTCCCTACTCTTAAATATTTATGACATATTCAAGCAGAAAATAAAAATCAAATATTCATCTTTCCTGCCCAATTTCCCCACAAAATGCTTACACTGGTCTTTCACCCCCAGTCACTCCCTTCTCCCTTTTCAAGTACTCCTCAATTTAGGGTCAACTTCCGCAATTGCCTAATACTACCAAGAGGCTTGTATTAAAAATACAATATATTCCGGTAGTTGTGTGTTCACTTGCCTTTCAACTGTGTTGGTGCAACATTAATGTGCTGTCAACAACATTTTTGAAAAGGAACTAGAAAGAAAAGACCACTTGGATTTGCTTTTGCATTTTATTTATGTTAATCTGCCAGATACAAGGAACTTTCAAATATTAAATGGCAAATACCAACAACAAAATTTTTATTTGTTTCCTACATGTATATTTATCATATAATATTTATACTGCATTAATGTAAATTACATACTTTTGCTCCTGTGAACTACTAAAGAGGAAAAAATGTTGTTGAGGGAAAAATGTAGTAACTGTACTACAGTAACTATATTTGTTTGGTACACATGCACGCTGAATTGAAACACCTATAAAACATATTTGGTACGGATATATCTACTGTTGCACTACTGTTATAGAGAGACAGAGAGAGGATATACAGTGGGGAAAAAAAGTATTTAGTCAGCCACCAATTGTGCAAGTTCTCCCACTTAAAAAGATGAGAGAGGCCTGTAATTTTCATCATAGTTATACCTCAACTATGAGAGACAAAATTAGAAAAAAAATCCAGAAAATCACATTGTAGGATTTTTAAAGAATTTATTTGCAAATTATGGTGGAAAATAAGTATTTGGTCAATAACAAAATTTCATCTCAATACTTTGTTGTATACCCTTTGTTGGCAATGACAGAGGTCAAACGTTTTCTGTAAGTCTTCACAAGGTTTTCACACACTGTTGCTGGTATTTTGGCCCATTCCTCCTTGCAGATCTCCTCTAGAGCAGTAATGTTTTGGGGCTGTCGCTGGGCAACACGGATTTTCAACTCCCTCCAAAGATTTTCTAAGTTCCCTTCAGTGATACATTAATATAACCCCATGAATGTAATGCATTTGTACTTATTTTACTATTTTCTTTTCGGGATCTACTGGGACAGTGATAAAGATCTACCAGTCGATCGCGATCGACGGGTTGGCGACCACTGCTCTACGCCATAGAAGTGTAAATGAAAACCGATGCACAGCCTGTGTTGTTGTCCACGTCGATATGCAATTACACATGCAGACCGCTAGTCTGCAGTGTCCACGCGGGCATGATGCTGGTGTAACCCACAGCATCAAGGCAAAAGCCGAAGAAGAAGCAGCTTGTCGGTGGAGCATCAGCCTTGACGGCGGCAAATAAAAATATCTAAGAACAGATAATTTATTTAAAACTACAAAAAAGGAGACGACAACGGAACTGGAGAAGATGGCACTCTTTCAATCTCCACAAGGTCTTGTACCATGGCAGAACAACATTTTTTGTCGTGGACAATTAAGTGATGTATGCTATGTTGTATAATAAATAAGACACTTGTTCTTTGCTTTGTTTATTTTAAATAAGTATGTGTAACATTAAAGTATATTAAAGTGCAAAAAAACACACACAAAACTCAAATACATACAGAGGGAGGGGTTCTAGCAGACCAATCACAGCGCTTGCGGTCCACATCGAATTGACGTGCTGTTACATTTTTGGAGAGGTGCACGTCAGGCTATGCCGAAGGCTATGTGTGCTACACACAGCCTATTGTGTAGCTATGGCATAGGTTCAATGCAGAAGTATAAATTGGGCTTTAGAGTTTTCTATTCCATTGATTTGTGACCATTATTTATTTATTTCATATTGCTGACTGTTTGATCTTACATGTAAAGCTAATTTTGACAGAAAAGGATTACACACTTTTGGTTTGATAGCAACTTTGTTAAGTAAAGATAGCAACATTTCAGTTAAGTAAATTCAAATTTGGGTTAACTTTTTGGCTTTGTGGTGAGTTGTGTTTCTTTTTTCCTGGGTTGTGACGGTGAGGAAATTTTCCCACCGGTTAATCGACGTGTGACAACACTGGTAATACCGGTATCACCGCGGGTGCGTTCCCTCTTTTCCTCGCTTTCCTTCGCTTTTAAATAGCTTGTAAAAGCTGCATGCGCATTTTACTTTCACTTTCAAATAGCGGCAATTCGGAGTAAAGGAATTGTCGTTTTTAGTTCGTTAGAATTTTCCCTCTTTTCCTCGCTTTCCTTCACTTTTAAATAGCTTAAAAGCGCCGTGCGCATTTTACTTTGACTTTCGAATTAGTGGCAGTTCGGCGTCAATTGCTTGAATGCAACAACAAAATACAACGTCAAACTCACTTTAGCGTATATATAAAACATAGAACTTTTATTAACAAAACAAATAAAAATACACCATGCTATAGGGCAGGCTATGCCTGATATAAAATAACAAATAACTTACATAAAGTTTAAATAGGTATACAAAACTGGAAATAAGTAAACATGTATAATATATAACCAAATAAATAATAAACGTAGAACGTTTATTAGCAAAACGAGTAATAAAGCTTGGAGGCACGGCATACACCTTGATGTCAAATAAAATAAATAAATGACACAAAGTTTAAATAAAGTAAAAATCAG
>NW_015506145.1:352244-367960 GCF_001515645.1 Sinocyclocheilus grahami
AGGTCCCCCCGTGTGGTTCTGGGATCATTTTGACCCCACGGGGTGAGATCTTGCGTGGAGCCCGGGAGATTAGGAGATTATCAGTGGTCTTGTATGTCTTCCATTTTCCAATAATTGCTCCCACAGTTGATTTCTTCACACCTACCTATTGCTTCCTCATATGTGTTTTTGGGTTTGTTGATCTAAATATATTTAGACAGTTGAAGGTTTAAACTAAATATATTTTCACTTTGAAAAATATTTTCATAAAGCCATACTCTTAGGTTCTATTCGAAATATTTTTCATCCAGAAAATACATGTTTTTTGTGGTATTGTCAATCTACATATAAATGAATGAATTAAATAAATATAAACATAAACATGTTTATGTATTATATACATATATTAATGAAAAATATGACATTTTTTCAAAGTGAAAATACATTTCATTTTAACCATCAGAAGTCAAAATATATTTCAAAATGTACTTCAAGGGGCAAGAAATTATATTTCCAATTTTATAAAAAACATTATATATATATATATATATATTAAATAAATCAAATATGTAATATTGAAAAACACTACAGTTAAAGATATAATGAACTATATTTCTGTCATGACAACTCTCGGAGGGATTGGCATGGTAATGTACATGACAATGTTAATGTATTTGGTCTTGGTGGAATAGATCTGCTACGCTGTTGCTGCTGCGGCAGAGCAAGTACCGAGACTTGCCACTGCCAATACATCCACAACATGCTGCTGTAAGCATGTAAGAAATATTGCTGCTGCACATATAACATATATGAATAACCCCATATAGCTTACATAAATCACAGCGTAGTAGATCTATACAGGTGGAGTGGGGTAAGGTGGAGGGTTTCTGAAGTGCGCTGCCAACTGCTACAGCAAACAAAAGCCAGGTATTTGAATATTGAGCAGTGAGCTCATTGGCTACCGATACAGGAGAGAACCAATCAGCTGCCATGTGACAATGATGTCACCAGGTCAGATTGAGCTAGACCTATCGGACTGCGCCATCTAGAGATTCATGCCAGAACTCTGTATTAATTCAGTGAGAAATTATTAGTAGCCCGGGTGGAACCAATCTTGGCTCTGGATCCCAAATGCCTGGTCTGCTAATTATTGACCTCTGGTATCCATGTGCATACTTTTTCCTGAATCCATGATTTTCTAGTCTTTTTATTAGTATTCTAATTTGTGCTGATAAAGCATGCTTGTTTGCTGAACTATATTGTGCTAACTAGGGATGAGGTATTTTGATATGATGAATCAGTCTTCCAGCAAATCTTTTAAGGCATCCTTCACCAGTTTGCTAAAACAGCAAATATAACTCATGTCACTACCCCTGAGCGTCACTATTACGCCACTGCTACTGAATAGTGCATAGAGATTCAAGCATACCCTTATAGATAATGAATAGTATGTGGAACAAATCTTATTATAAAAGTATTGAATTTTATCCACTAGTGGCATAGTTACATAAGGTGAATTAACCTTTAAACGGTCTGTGTGATAAGGTCCCATTATAACTAAAGACAGTTGCTTCGGTTGACTGTCAGAAAATGTAGAGCAACTGGAGAGAGAAAAAAAAACGCCCTGTAAATTAAACATGAAGTGGTCTGTGTTTTCACCTCGAGCTCCTCTGCATGAACATTTTAAAGATTCTCACTGAGAGTTTCTTCCACTGCCAGAATCCTCTGCTTCAGAGAACTTTACTGTGAGTGTGAGTGTGTCTGCCTTTGCATCGCCGAACACCTTTTGAAAGTTTTACTTCTTGATCATTGAGACTTTATATTAATGCACCTCTGTGTGAAGTCCAAGTTGAAATCAAAAGAAAGACAAAGACAGCTGTAAAAATTCTCCACAGTGTGGGCTCGGCTACTCCGGCAAAAGTGAATTCAGGGAGGGGTGGGTAATCCAGACCACATGTGTATCTGGACCACTCTGTTCAGTGAGCTTAAAGGGACAGTTCACCCAAAAATGAAAAAAAATTATGCTATTGTCTACTTACTCTCCTGTCTTTCGAATCTGGTATGACTCACTTACTTCCTTTCTTTTAGCAGGTGGTCCAAACTGCTCTTATATCTAGATTTTAAAAAAATAATAATTTAAATAATGTTTATTATTATTAATATTTCAATTAATTCCTGTGACCCTGGACCACAAAGCCAGTCTTATGTTGCACAGGTATATTTGTAGCAATAGCCAAAAATACATTGTATGGGTCAAAATTATCGATTTTTCTTTTTTGCCAAAAATTGTTCAGATATTAAGTAAAGATCATGTTTCACAAAGATATTTTGTCAATTTTCTACCATAAATATATCAAAACTTAATTTTTGATTAGTAATTTGCATAGCTAAGAACTTCATTTGGACAACTTTAAAGGCGATTTTCTCAATATTTAGATTTTTTTGCACCCTCAGATTCCAGATTTTCAAATAGTTAAAAAAAGAAAGAAAGTGACGTGACGTGGCCAAGTATGGTTACCCATACTAGGAATTAGTGCTCTGCATTTAACCCATCCTAAGTGCACACACACAGCAGTGAACACACACACACCGTGAACACACACCCGGAGCAGTGGGCAGAAATTTTTTTTGCTGCGGCGCCCGGGGAGCATTTGGGGGTTCGGTGCCTTGCTCAAGGGCACCTCAGTTGTGGTATTGAAGGTGGAAGAGAGCGCTGTACATTCACTCCCCCCACCTACAATTCCTGCCGGACTTGAGACTCGAACTCGCAAACTTTGGGTTACAAGTCCGACTCTAACCATTAGGCCACGACTTCCCCCAATGTTGTTTCCCAGCCTAATATTGTCCTATCCTAGCAAACCATACATCAATGGAAAGCTTATTTATTCAGCTTTCAGATGATGTATAAATCTCAATTTCATAAAAGCGACCCTTATGACTGGTTTTGTGGTCCAGGGTCACATATACTGTGTGTGTGTATGTATGTATATATATACAGTGGGTACGGAAAGTATTCAGACCCCCTTAAATTTTTCACTCTTTGTTATATTGCAGCCATTTGCGAAAATCATTTAAGTTAATTTTTTTTCCTCATTAATGTTCACACAGCACCCCATATTGACAGAAAAACACAGAATTGTTGACATTTTTGCAGATTATATATATATATATATATATATACATACATACATACATACATATGTATGTATATTATATAAAATGTATATACTTTTCTACGTTTTTGAAAAAAAAAGGCTCTCATGCTCACCAATGCTGCATTTACAGTATTTGATCAAAATACCATAAAAACTGTAAATCTGTAAAATATTGCAATTTATAACATCTGTTTTCTAATTTAATATATTTTAAAATGAAATGTATTCCTGTAATGGCAAAGAATTTCTTATATTGAAAAATGCTTAATATCTTTGTGGGACCCATATTACTTATTTTTATGTTTGATAGCCCCTAGTCCCCATCCGTTTTCATTATATGGACAAGAGCAGTGTAAACGTTCTTCAAAACATCTCATTTTGTCATACAGATTTGGAATGACAGGAGCATAAGCAAATGATAACAGAATTAAAATTCCCTTTAAGGTGAGTTGATACGCCCATTAATTCATTTGAAAATCTGTGTTTGTATGGACAGTTAATGTCTGTGTACTCCTTATCGAGTATTAATGGTGTTGTTACAGATGTGTCTCTTTCAGTCTTTAGACAGGATGATTTATGCGTTGTGTTAAGGGGGATGTGCACACTTTGTAAATCCATCAACTCTTTGACCCCCAGGTTAAACCCCTCCACTGTACATTGCACTGCATGTCACCTTTGCGGATCTAAATTAATCTCAAAAGCGCATAAAGAACCATCAATCCTCTACTGTCTGCCTGAGCCCCAGAGGAACAGACCCTCCCTTAAACACCTGACGCCAGCATCTATCTACTCACATCACTCCATTCAGTCTCCTGCTTGACTTCTTCTCAATGCAAATAACCTGATATAATGTACCGCTTTATTATTGTTTGTGCTCATTAATTCTCACGCTAATTACAGTTCCGCTTCTTTCACAGTGCCTGTCCACTCTAAGGCATTTGTTAAGCTAATCTAACCATGCTTGACTTGAAGCAAGTTAGTTTTTCTACATTGTCTATTTGCTGTAATTACAGGGACGAAGAATTGCAGCAAAAGACGATAAGGATAGATTGGCTCTTTTGGATTTCATCTGGAACTGATTCATTTAATTTACATAGCATCTCTGCAGATGTCCCTTATGTCTTATTGTTTTTAGATAATTGCTTGTGTAATTGTGAAGTCATAATTTTACTGGATTATGTGAGGGTGCTAGGACGGAGATGGAGAGAAAGAGCTAAAAATTCCAAAAAAAACTGAAGTTGTATTGTTTGGACCAAGTGACTTTTATGATGGTGGTGATCTGGATCTAGGCTTTTTAAGATCTCATGTTATTCCGTGTGCAAAACACTTTGGCGTTTTAATTGACTCAGGACTTCGGTTTGATAAACAGATTCATTCTGTCGTCAAATCATGCTTTTTACATTTACGCCACCTTGCAAAAGTTAAAACTTTTCTCTCCCTCAAGAATTTCGAAACTTCACTTTATTATGGAGCTAATAGTTAATCTATTGGGCATTTACAATTTGTTCAGAACGCTGCTGCTAGGCTGTTGACCGGTAGCAAAAAAATGTATCGCATTACTCCCATCTTGATGTCTCTGCGCTGGCTACCGGTTAAATTTAGAATAGAGTTTACAATTTCAGTCTTCGTTTATAAATCTTTACATGGCTTCGCTCCAGGCTACCTTTCTGCTTTGGTACTCCCTCATAATCCAACTAGGTCACTTAGGTACTCCATAACCGGAGTCAATAATCATGCAGATTTACGTTACAAACTTATAGAATTGTACAGTAAGAAAGTAATTTCCTTTAACCAGGAAATTAACGTTCTTAGAATTGACAAGACGGTTGACCCTGAGTGGTCAGCTAAATATCTACAGTGGATCTAAAATATGAATAGTTAATTATAACTAGTTATGGTTAATTATTCATATTTCCTCATGAGCTGATTTGCTACAGTGTGTAGGACTAAGCAAAAACATAGAGGAGACAGAGCCTTTGCAAGCCCCATGGAATAGCTTACCAGTGTCAATTCGAACGGTATCATCACTTTCTATGTTTAAATCAAAGCTTAAATCTTATTTTTAAATCTATGGCGTTTAACAACAAATGAATATTAACAAGTAAATATTTAACTTTGCTGTTTGAAATTCTCTTTTTATGTATTATTTCTAATGTACAGCACTTTGGTCAACCTTTTGGTTGTTTTTATATGTGCTTTATAAATAACTAACTAACTAACTTATACTGTCTTTTTACGCGTTGCATTGCGCCGCGTAAACATAAAACCATGTCTGCATTTGTGATCGGAGAAATGACAAACAACAAGCGCTACTCTACACTGCTCAAAACTCGTGTTTGAATCGTTAGTGGCAAATTCTTTATATATAAAAAACGTACTTACAGTCTGTGAGTCAGAACAGCCGGCATTGTAGTCTACTCTACCAGGATCAGGAAACAGTCCTCCATAAAATGTGCTGATCTGAATATTTGGGTTGAACTGTTCTGGAACAGTGTTGGAAATACAACTTAACCACTGATTTGTAGTCGTGTCCTCTTTTGGAAGGCCAAACAAAGTAATTTTGCTTTCACAATGAAACAAACAGCATCACACACGGCGGCCTTGAGTGAGCGGAGGCTGGCAGCTAGAATGAGCGGTGGTCAGCGGGCTTGTGGCAACCACATGTGACAACCACATGTGACAACCCCGGGCTGGACTCTGCTTCGTCCACGGTGAAAGCCGATCCGGCGATCCACAGCCTGAAGTTGATGTATTTCCTCAGCGACCAGCACGGATCAGCTCTAGGCATGACGAAGCGGATATCGTCCTCTTTTGGAAGACCAAACAAAGTAGTTTCGCTTTCACAACGAAACACACAGCGTCTCAACATGGCGGCAGCAACAATACTACAGCGAGAATAAAAGTTATCTTCTTTCTTTGCGTGAACATTTGGGCGGCGTTATGCAACTCTTCCCACATCGTGACGTAGACATGTGGAGGCATGTTAGAACGAGCCGTTTTAGGTAGACGTGGTTGACTCTTAACTTTTATAAAGAATATCTCTTTGGATTTGAGACTTCAGTCTTTGCAACTTTACAGATCTTCTTTATGCACCAAGAGCTTGTAACACTCCAAAGAGAAAGGAAAAATTGAAATCGCATCATATGACCCCTTTAATGCTGCTGTTTTTACTACAGTCTTTTTTTGTAGTTGCGATTTTTATTTATTTATTTTTTGTCATTTGACGGATGTCCTCAGATTGTGTGCTTGCTGTGTGTGTGTGTGTGTGTGTGTGTGTGTCAGGGACACACAGCTTGAATCCCCCAAACTGACGGTTCCCAGCCCAACTACAGCATCCTTTAATTACAGCCAGGATGAAAATGTGTCTCTGTGTTCTGGGAATAAGAGGCTCCTTTAGTGCTCTACTTATTGTTTCCTTCTTAATTTATTTATTTATTAAAACCTTTCAGAACACAAAGACCGGATTGGAGCGATTATATATGGGACATTCTGATTTTTTTGAAGGCTTGCAGAACACAGTAACCATAACACGTGCTCAGAAACCAGAAGAGTCGCATCGGCATCATATTATACAACTAGGACCACCACCCTGGTTTCTCACCAACAAAAAATATCATGGCATTTACAATAGTACCATTGTATTTTATCATGCTATGGTAATCATTCAGTACCATGGCATATATATAACAGGACCATGGTGTAACCATCTGATATTTTCAAAATTTACTCTTTACAAACATGCTTTTCTTTTGCTGTCACTGCTCTTTTATTACTGTATATAAATAAATATTAAATTGCACTAAATCCAATATTTACTCATTTTTTTCATTAAAAATTATATAAACGTATAACTTCACTGTGATCTGGAATGTCTACTGTTTTGAAAAACACCTCAGGCACTAGCGCCCTCTATTGGTCAGGGATTGAAATCTCAAGGTGTGAGCATGCTATTCATATACTATTATATCTATTAATATTTAGATTTCACTTGATTTTAATTTTGATTTGTTTTATGTGATTGTCTTTTTAATATTTCTATTTTTTTTTCCAGTTTAGTTTTGGTAATTTTATTACTTAAAACTTCAGCTTATTTTTAGTTGCCAAGTTTTCATCTAATATTCATATTTTATGTGATTTTATGTTTCAGTTCAAGCTTTTATTTCAATTCAGAATTTCTTTTTTTAATTCTTTTAGTTTTAGTGAACAAGTCATCATATAATTTCACTAGACTGTCCCTCTCAAATTCACTCAGAGATGAGCGTGGGTCTAGACATATTGATCCTTCTCATCGTTTGACATTTCCATAATTGATTTTATGGTATTACCTGAAATCCCTGAAGTGAGCTTTGATAAATCCGCTTGAGCTTGTGAAAGATGCACGCAGATATTCAGACAAACAAAAGACAGAGCAGCCTGTTATCTGCACTCCCTTTTGGCAGACTCCTTTCTCAACCAGTCACTTTGACTAAACCTGATTGGTCTCTTTAAACATGCCCCTTTCTTCATCCTCAGACACTGATACAATCACAGAACACTTCTTAAGAAGATCAAAGCTGAGGATCAAATCAGGTCTTTGCTGCTTTAGCTCAGTTCTGTGGTGAGGAGCCAGAAATCACTGAGGACTAATGTGCCTTTTATTCTTTATTTTGAAGGAAGACACATTTTTGAAGTCTCTCTCTGTGTGTGTGTGTGTGTGTGTGTGTGTGTGTGTGTGTGTGTGTGTGTGTGTGTGTGTGAGATATCATAAACATCTTGCAATATACAATGTTTCTGCAATGCATCTGGATCCCCTGCTACTGCTTTAGGTCCTCATTGTGTCCCATTAACATCAGTTCAACACAGACAATGCCGTAGATTAAAGTCAGTTGCCTTTTACAGCTCCCTTAGAGTATAATTTTACATGTGAATCGCTGTTCTTACAGACAAACAGTTGATCTTGAATCTGTCTGCACTACTTTTTCATTGTTGGTCTTTGTAAACATGCATTAGATGGACATCTTTGACCATTTAAGCACATTTCATTGGTCTCGTGTCATGAATGCAACATTTTTAAGACAGCATGTTAACTTTAAAGAGGCCAAACTTTTAAACACTTGCTTTTTAACGCATGCTTTCTTTCCCCTTTTAGTTGTTTTTTAACAAAAGAACACACCCTGGCCTCTAAAGCAGCTGAATTCCTGTTACAGCTGTGTATTTGTATTACATATGTTATTGTCTGTGCCTTTGTGAGCAGGTGTCTTTGTGTCACTGTTGATGCCACCCTCCGCAGAGGTTGACATGTGCGGTTTAGTTCCGGATGTTGTGCCTTTAATAATCAGGCTTCATCTTTATTCCGACGGTTTAATTAAAACTGTCTCCTTTCTATGCAGCACAGAAAGTTTCCCCACAGCATTGCATTGGGGTTGCTTAGCATAATGGCTAGTGCATGAAAATGTTTGCTGGTAATTGCCATGCTCACTCGTAGAGGAGGTTGTGATTGCAGCAATGATGGAATGCCTAAAGTAGAGAAAGCTGACTAATGTCAGGTTGGTGAAAGCATGAGAAACATTTATCCACTCGCAGGCACTGGCCAGGCAAGGACTGAGCAGTTTATGGACCCTTTCTGAGTTTACAACTATGCAGCTCACCATATAATTGTGCATAGTTAGGATAGCAAAATAAATAGGCTTATCATGTTTTAAAAGAAAGGAGAAAGCGCTTCCCATGTCTTTTGTTATTAGTCAAAGATAGTGTGTCTAATTCAAATTTTTGCCCAAATTCATCTGTCACAAAGCTGTTTAAGGTTAAAAATAAATGACCCAGACTACATTAAATAGGGGTTGAATGAGAATGAACATGGTTTGTGGTGATCACTATGTATTTTGTGAGGCGAATTATGGGCTGCACGATAAAGCCTTTTGAAATTTAAAAGACATTTAACGCTATGCCTTGATAAATATTAGCACTGTTAATCAATATTAGTGTGTTAATGTTTTTTGACAGCCCTAAATATACTAATAAATCAAATTATTTATTATTAATATAAATGTAAATTATGTAGTTAGTTATATAGCATGATAATACTATACAAATGATGTAATTTTGTAAAATGTTTGCTTGTTTGGTTGTTTTTCCTGAGAAAATAGTTTGTTTGTTGAGTTGCTTCTTGATTTCCAAATGGAACATCGAGGTCCTGAAGCAAAAAAAAACAGTTGTGAACCTCCAGGCTAAGATCTGTTGCTTAAAAATCTGTTCTCTTGTTTGATTTTCAGAGTGATCAGCAGAGCTCCAGGACTGAAGCTGGTTGTTGAGACACTGATGACGTCACTCAAGCCTATCGGGAACATTGTAGTTATCTGTTGTGCCTTCTTCATTATTTTTGGCATCTTGGGAGTTCAAGTAAGTACAAAACAGCATAACCTTGCAGAAATCACAAGCGTAAACCAGTTTAAGGAGTTTTTTTGTTTTTGGGTTGTTTTAATAAGACTTTGAGCACTTTTCAGCTTTGTCAGCATGGCAGGCCATCTTAAACCAGCTTAGGCCAGTTTTAGCTATGTTTTTCGGTAGGGAAGTTAGAAATGCTACCTTACAGTTATATAGCAGATATAATATTTCTTGCTTGGATCAGACTATTAAAGTAAAAGCCAGTCTTAACTTAAGGGATTAATTGTAGTAATTCCTTCTAAGAAACCGTCATATATAAAGTAACAGATCATTTGACAGCTCTGTGTATTTAATCCACAAGATTGCCTTTAAGACTTTTAGTGAGAGTGAAAGAGGTGGGCATAGAACAAATACATGATTTTCTGTCATTTCTGTAAATTTGAAACATGCTCTTCCTGCCCACAGCTGAATAATTTGACTATGATTAAAATGTTCTGTTTTTCATACTTCCACAATTTACGTAAGTCCTTAGGGGAACGTCGATGTAATTTATCTTCCATTGTTCCAGGAAAAGATGCCAGTGCTCTTTGAGCCTGAATGATGTGGCATGTGTAACATTGGCTTTGTCCTTTTATGGTTTTCACTAAATAGTCATACTGGACTTTCAATAATGGGGACATAACCATCTTGTATGAAGTTGTAACATATAATTCATATATAGTAATGTAATGCGCTTATATGTACATGATATATGTAATTGAAATCTGAACTCTTCATTATAATTAACCAATAATTGTCAGCTATTGTCATTAAATTCCACACCCTCTTTTTCTTCCAATATATATAGAATGTATTTCTATTTATTATCTCAAGACACTTGATATCTGTCGTTCTAGTTGAGACATTTTTATGTGTGTTATTCCAAAAAATCACTCACAGAGAAAAGGAAGGTTGGTTGTGAGCTGATAAAATTGTTTTTTTCCTCACAGCTCTTCAAAGGAAAGTTCTTTGTGTGTCAGGGGGAGGATACGAGGAACATCACCAACAAGTCTGATTGCCTCCAGGCAAGCAACAAATGGGTCAGGCACAAGTACAACTTTGATAACCTGGGGCAGGTAAGCGTTTAACCTTGCAATGGTTACACAAACTTTCACTCTTTCTCAAGATGCTCTTTTAGATGTACCTACAAGCGAGTGGTAATGCCACTTCCAATTTGAAAATAATCTGTTATGGTCTCATCCCATTTTCAACAAAGTCAAATGGAGCCACTGAAGTCAAAGATTTCTTTTAACCTCTTTTATTATCTCTCACTTCCCTCAGGCCCTCATGTCCCTTTTTGTTCTGGCTTCCAAAGACGGTTGGGTGGACATAATGTACGACGGCCTGGATTCTGTCGGTGTCGATCAGCAGGTATTGACTATATCAGAAGCTGCTGTTACCTGCATAACATTTAATTGTAATAATATTTATATGCCTATGGGTTCCCCTTTTGATATTTTTGATCTGAAACTGTGGACAGTGTGGCAACCTTATTTAATTGGGTCACTGTTTGTAGAATGCAAACAAACTTTGGGCCAGAATACATCCCAGTCATTCGCGTTCTCTGATAACTGCAAACTCTTCATTGAACTCCATGAACTGAATCAGAGCTGAAAAATCATTGGTCAGCAATCCTGTCCTGGCTTCAAAGAACTGCTTTTCCATTCATCAGTTTTTTCTGTAAAGCTCCTTGCTGTCCATTCAACAGAACTCTTTGAAGTGGCTTATTTAACACTCTTCCCCCAAAATGTCTATTTTTTTAAATACAGTTTAAATTTTTGAATAATTCTGAATTCATTTTTGAGTAATAAAATATAGGATGATTTTTTTTTGCCTGAAAAGGAATGCCTGGCTGTAGGCTCCTGAAATTGTTCTGCTCTATTTGAAAAGAGCCCAGACCTTGTCCTAACCAAGGCATTCATGTGTTTGAATTGGCACAGATATCTCTTCTTCAAATTCATGCCGTGTGACCTGTGCCTCACCATTGCACACAGAACACTTAATCTAGCCTAGAGGCAGGCATATTCTGGTCCCCAGCAGGACAGACCTTTGAACTGAAATTTTATTGATATCACAATTCTCCATCATCACCATCTTGAACATGGCTGTAAGCTAATCCTTGGGACCTGACTCGGCAACTGATGTATTTTTATACAATTTTTTGGAATTTGAAATTATTATATATTATATTATATTATATTATATTAAATAAATATATATGGCCTTTTTTCCCTTTCTCCTGGGCTGGTTTGTATAAAGAATATTTTTTGCTTGTTTTGAAAATTATTATTATTATTATTTTTTGACATATTATATTATAATTTATAACATATTAAATAAATCAAATGCAAAAGATATGTATAAAAATTTATTAACATAAGTAAGTAGGTAGGTAATGCAAGTCAACATCGTTGAATTGCTGGCCCAACTTACTGTTGAGCCTTGAATAAACTTCCTAATGTGTGCACATTAGTGTGCATTCTGTACATTAATCCATGTTGTGTTTTTCTGTTTTGTAGCCCGTCATGAATTACAACCCATGGATGCTGCTTTATTTCATCTCCTTCTTGCTGATCGTGGCTTTCTTTGTGCTCAACATGTTCGTCGGCGTGGTGGTCGAGAACTTTCACAAGTGCCGACGGCACCAGGAGGCCGAAGAAGCCAAACTGCGCGAGGAGAAGCGCCTTAAACGCATGGAGAAAAAAAGAAGGAGTAAGGAGAAGGAGCTAGCTGGTCGGTAGCCTTTCCATACCTTTCTGAGTCCTGCTTGATCATTTTGGTTTGACCATGTGCTAAATTAGTTGCTAATGTTAATTAGTCATCAGCGTATGAGGAATGAGATGCTCGGGCCCGTAATTAGCTAGGAATCCGCCCCTCCCCGGCTTGCCCCCCTTTTGCCTGGGAACGTCTCTAGAGCATGTCCCATGGCTTGCATGGTGATCTGCTTACTGAGAGAGCAGGGTGTGCGGTGGACCCCTGCTCCAGGGCTCTGCCCACCCTACTCCTCTCATGCATGTAGGACAGTGCAGTCTGAGAAGTAAATAAAAATCCCGTTGTTGTCACTCTCAAATTGGTTACATCCATCAGCTGCCTGCTCCAATGCTACTAGGATGCACGGCGTGGTATTGATGACCTTCTCTTTTGGTTCCACTGCCTGCTATTTTCAGTACATGGCGTTAGCATTTAAACAACATCACCAAGAATCTCCGTGTGGATGCTAGGGACATTGGTTTGGACATTGGTCCAGCATGTTTGATCTTTACAGTTAAAAATGGGAATCTTCTTTTCTTTTTTTTAAGCCCTTGAGAAATACAGATGTAAATAGGTAATCTATGTACTATAACATCTTGTGTCAGACCACAAGATCAGAGACTAAAACTCATGCAAGGCAAACAAAGCTGGTCTCATTGGTACTTTTATCATCTAATCTCAGTTCAAAGGTCAAATCTAACCCTCTCTAAATGTACTGTCACACCATATATTCTCAATATCTATATTTGATTTGCACATTAGCTGATTAGTGTGTTCTTTTGTTTTATAGTGCTATCATGCCATCAGATCTAGCTGGAGAGGGAAAGGTGCTTTATTTGACCTTGCTTCATCTTTTCTTTTTGCTACAAATCTAATTTTCCGTAGGTGTGAATGTCTGACGGGATGTGTCAGGTTTCTGGGGTGGAAATGGGATTAAACCGTGTGTCAGCTTTGCCTGGTCTGATTAATATTTTGAACTTCTTTTTGAACATAATATCTAAATATCCTGAGGTAACTTTTTGTGGACTTTTCCTATAAAAAGTTGAGCAGAAAAGTTGAGGTTCCTTTCAGGCGAACTTGTTGGTATCGTTAACTGAAAAAAGCTTTATTTGTTTGTTTGCCAGACATTTCCATCCACAAAGTATTTCAAGAACAGTAATCTAGGACTAATAATCTAGGGCTCGAACATCTGGGATAAGTAGATTTAGTATTAGTGTTTTACACATAACAATAGAGTTATTTTGGACTCAGAATAATTGGAACGCCCACCGGCATATTCTCTCAGAAAAGCTCCTTTGACGGTTTCTTTGCTTGCCCTACCTGATTAACATGGTTTCGTTCTTCTAGATGTAATGCTGACCGGTGTCAGTTGGTCCAGTCCCGATCACACACAAGGTACAGATTGCTTATGGCATGTCTATGTGTTCACCGTGGTGATGGTGGTGGTTTTGGGATGAGGGTGGTAGAGGGACACTGGGTGGGAAGGCACCATCAGCGCCCATGTTCTCACCTCATCAGATCTGATCTGACCACACAAGAATTGTCTGTGGAAGTGTGTATGTCCGGTTTCCACACCTCATCACCAGCTCTAGCCAGCCCAGCCTCAAGCTCACACGGGATGGATAGAGAGAGAAAGGGAGAGAAGGTATTACTGTAATTGGTGATATTACAGGTCCGATCTCTCAATGTTGCCCCCAGCGTGACGCACTGTGGCTGACTGTTCGAAGGGAAGAGTATCACTGTTAATGTCTTAGCTTTTATTGATCTGTCTGCTTCAGAGTTTTCTCATCGGTTTGGTGTTGTGGCGTAGTGCTTCACTTCGTTTTGTGATGTTACACCATAACACTGTTTTCAGAGTTACTGACATGCTAAACACGACACCTTGCTGTTGTTCAGAGGCTGCATGACGTGTTGATACTCATTTGTGACTTGCGTGAGTGAAATGTTTGTATGGCACACTTGTTCCACTTTGACTTTGTTGCTGTACTGGGCTGTTTTGCATGATTTTATTTGGTACAGTAATTTGAGTACAGCTGGCTTATTTTGGATATAAGAGGGTATAATACAATATTTGTTTCCTGTGCTTCTGAAGTGTTGGAATGTATAAGCTAGGGCTGCAACTAACAACTATTTTGATTATCAAATAATTATAATTAATTATAGATATCTGTTATATCTGATATCTGTTATGAGCTATTAAATATTATGGAGAAAAGTCTATATAATTTATGTACACTATGGTCAAAATGGTTTATAATATAGTTATTTTAAATATATATATATATATATATATTGTTTTAGTACATAAAGCCTGGTTCCCCCCAGTTTTCACTGTTGTAGCATTTCATGTTTCAGTTACAGCCAATTTTAAACCTAAATTTGATGTCTGTCATGAAAATGTAACTGTATTAGTGACATATGAACTAATATGAACGCTCAATGTTAGGACTTGCTGTTTTGCATAATAGAACTACTCTCATTATAACAGTATATCAGTAAAATGTACAAGAGCATTCAAAACTTTGATCATAATTGATCAAAAGCGACAGGAAAGTTTATAATGATGCAAAATATTTCCATTTCAAATAAATGCTGTTTAGTTATTGCAGCCCTAGCATTAGCCATATGAAAGCCATATTTTCTTTAAATTTATGATATGTTTATATATTTTTTTGTTCCCTTCCAAAACTTTTATCTGCTGTACAGAAACAAGCACCTATGACAGTTTTTTTTTTATATAAATGAAAAAAAATTGGCAGTTATATAACTTAAAAAGCGGAATATATTTGTGCATGGAACATGTTTACCTGTGTTGTTCTCAGTGTAGCTAAGAGTCTGTTATCTTTCCCCTTCTGTCTGTGTTCTGCCTCTGTGAACAAGAGCTCCCTCGTGAACCCCTTTCCGTTTCTCCTCCGTGCCTCTCTTTCTTTCTATTTCTCTGTCTCCAACTTTCTTTTCTCTCTTTGCCCCCATTCCCCTAATGTTCTTGCAAAGCATCTCTCTTTCCCCTTTCTCAGTTATGCATTTTAAAACCCTTTAAATTTTGTTTTATCACCAGTGTTTAGTGTTAGATATAAACATCTCTTTTATGATTAAAATGAGCATACACAGCTACGCTAATAAACTAATGCATCCACACCAGAAGGTGTCAGTATAACGTCCAAGACCACTGAGATGAATAAGTGAAAAAATAAACAAAAACATGCTGAATGCACTTCTAATGTGTTTTGTATATTGTTTATGAAGCTGTATATGCTAATATATTCTAACATGAGAGCTCTACAGATTAGCCTGGTATAACCGTTGATTGATCACATTTTTCCATGTTTTAAACACGGTTCACATTTGCATGTGTCAACATTGTTCACACTATGATTGAGTTCTGTCATCGCACTTGGGATTAAAAAATGACAGGCTACATTTAGAAGA
>NW_015506145.1:368030-406435 GCF_001515645.1 Sinocyclocheilus grahami
TCGACCATCCAGTTACTCTGTGCCTCAGCATATTTTATCATTCTGTTTTGGGTTTCTGTTTAGGAGAGGTGGGGGTGTTGCCCCCTGCCAGTCTGTCTGTCTCGATTAGCTTCTGTTCCCCTCCATCGCTGCTGTATGCTCGCGTGTGGGATCAAAGGGCTGGTTAATCATATCACTCTGCAGTAGGGCTGAAACCATCTGCCTCTCCTCTACCTGTGTCCTCCCCAGTCGACATTTATTAGCCGTTCTCTGAGGTGCCTCATCAGAAATGTGTCCTGCCAGCAATTCGCCCGGACACACTGTATTAACAAGGCATATCGTTTGGAGGTGTCCTTGATTAGGTAACATATCTGAATTACCGTAAGTCCTTTTAGGCTGCAGCATAGTAGTAATTCTTATCCTGCTACTATCAAGGCAGGTTTGCATTTTTAATAATTCATTCAAAATCAGGACGTTAACTCATTGATAAGCACAGACGGAATCTACAGATGGATCCTTTTGAATTCAGTTAATTTTTCTCATAAAAAAGCTGATGGTATTTGTTAACACCTTGACATTATTATTAATCGTAAAGAAATACTTAACTTTTGATATTTAAGGATGTAAATCAGTGACAAATTTTCATGAATGATTAAGTTTCAATAGATCCATCAATGAGGAGATCAAATATTCATGTTGCGACAATTGCTTAAGCTTTTGTCATGGTATATTATCACGATATTGAAATAAGTTGCTAAAAAGTGTTATGTTATAATATGTATTTAAGAACTCTGTTTAAGAATTCTATGCATTTCTGTGAATTGCTTTATTGTATTTAAATATTCAAAATAAACTATTTTTCCATACAGATTAAAGTGCAGAAGAATAGGCCTGTAGAAAACAATAGAACAATAGGCCTACTAAAGGGGTCATCGGATGCCCATTTTTCACAAGTTGATATGATTCTTTAGGGTCTTAATGAAAGTGACGTGACATGTGGCCAAGTATGGTAACCCATACTCGGAATTAGTGCTCTGCATTTATCCCATCCAAAGTGCACACACACAGCAGTGAACACACACACGGCGCAGTGGGCAGCCAATGCTGCGGGTGTGCAGTTGCGGGTTCAGTGCCTTGCTCAAGGGCACCTCAGTCGTGGTATTGAAGGTGCAAGAGAGGGCTAATGTCTGCTGTCTCTTCAGCACCATCTGCTGTCAGAGTGTGAATGTGCTTGTTTACATCAGAGTGTGTGCTTGCCTCTTTGGCGCAGCATACAGTGGTATTGTACGTTTTAACTGGATGATGGGAAAAGTATTCTTAAAATGCATTCTAAAAATCGGAATAATAAATAATTATTCATGGTATTTTGAAGTGCCCATGATAACAATATAATGCATGTTTATTATTGTGATATAGCGTATAGTTGTATATCGGTTAATTTCAAAACACACAACATTGATCAGATATTGATTACATTGCATTGCCATTTAAAAAAAAAAAAAAACTTTTACATGAACATTAAATAATGTTACATGGAAAGACAATAATTATAAAGTAAAAAATTTTAATTTAAAGATAAATTACCTTTTTCAATGTGATGGGAAAAAACACTAAATGCTGAAGAATGAATTCTGCTTACTCTTTATTTTTAAATATTTAATTCAGTTTATTTGCGGTGCGCTTTGTACAATACATATGGTTCCAAAGCAGCTTTACAGAAAATGGAAAAATAAATAAGATAAAAGGAAAAGAAAAACACTGCTAGACAACCCCCCCAGTGAGCAAGCCAAAGGCAAGAGTGGCAAGGAAAAACACCCTAGCATTATTAAGTATAATAATTACTTGAAATAAGAAATAACTGCTTTGTATTATTTATAAATATTTGTATTATATATTTTTGCTGCTTAACTCAAAACTAAATGAGTAATAAATCTGCTATACATATCAAAAGTTGCATACCATATGACAGTATTTTTAGTTTATAGAACAATCCCTTTTATGTTTTTTTTTTCCAAGAATGACCCTGACATTTTTCCATTTGACCTTTTCTCTCCTGATTTGTTGGAAAATCTGCTAAATGGATTTAAATATGAAAACATTTATTAAACAGAGAAAAAAATTACTACATTCTTATTCATAGCTGAAAGCGCAATCAAATTGGTAAAATGGGTAATTAATGAACTGGGATGTGTAGAACTTCATGAATGATGGATATCCTGATTCTGCGGTTTTGCAGGCATATTCATGCACAGGGGCTACAGTTACATTGAAAATCCAGCCCCTGATAGCAAATACGCCTTAATGAAGAACATGATGTCAGCATTTATTTCATTTGTCTTTATGCTTCTACGTAGAGATCTTTCTTTAAATCTCTAGCAATCTCTCGACTGTTACTGGGGGAGCGATGAGATGGCGAGTGACAGAGGGAGAAAATCATATTACTAAGTGTCGTGTAACCTCCACTCTTGGCAGCAGAAGGCAGCACGGTCACTTATGTAACCTGGCAGCTCCAAACACCATTTCCTTTCTTCCTACTGCAAGTGAAAATTACTCAAAGTCTTCTTTATGTAACTTGGGCAAGCAACAGCCCCCCAAATTGAACAGGTGGCATAACATTTTCAGCTAAAAAGACTTCATTTTGCTCCGATATATGTCAAGATATGATCCTTTACCTCTAGAATAGTTAGTGTATAAGCTCATTTGACTTTCTAATAGAAACAGTCACAGTTGGATATAACACATGTTATGCAGTTTGTGATTAGGGAATGCATGGGTGGGTTTTATAAAGCCCATGTTACCATCTTAAAATGTACCATATATAAATAAAAACTCATTAACTTAAATATTCTGCTACCTCATGTAAGGGTACAAGAAACATCCAACTTAGAGTTTGATTCTGATTTAAATTGCACACAGTGTCCTACATTTCAGCAGACTCATGCTGTTTGGCAGGAAGTGCACCTAATCTCTTTATGGGTCTTCATGGTTCATTCAGTAAGGGAGTAGGTTTATTAACCGAATAGATAGAATACAGAGTTAAAAGTCTCTTCTGCGAGAGAGTTGTTGTAACCTCTTGGTGCGACATGATTTTTTTTTGTAGCCTCTCAGAGTTGTGTACTGATACAGCTGGCTTGTTTGTCATGTTGTGGGAGTGGAGGCTTGACAAATACCAGCCGAGAGAGGGATGAAGCGCTGTCTGGGTGGTTAAACAAGCCATGTGAGCTATAGAAAGAAAATAGCAGGGGAAGAGGTAAAGAGATTCTGCTGAAGTAGCACCACTTGAGCAGTAGAAGTGATCTGTGTTTGTGATTATAGGGTGTTTGTGATTGGTCTAGAAGATTTTGTTCGTTTTAGCAGAAACAGTAAAGGTGCAGACACGTTTATCGTTTTCTGCTAATTTTCGTGGGTGAAACCCAGTCATTTCAATTGGAATCCATGCGATCAGACGAAAGGTGTCCCCACACAGATTTCGCAATGGGTTCAAGTGGTTCACACAATGACAAAATGAACAAATGAGCTTTGACCAACAGAAAGCTGCTTGGTTTGAAAGTGCCTTCTGTGTGAGCTGTGCTTCATAATTTAGCATGCTATTGACTTTTGTGGCCGATATTTTGCCGAATTTGCTTATGTGAACGCACCTGAATACATTGCCAGATATATACATTTAGCAGATGATTTTATCAAAAACAACTTACAAATGTAGAGCAACAACTAGTGTTGGGGAAGCTACATTTAAACTGTAGCTTGCCAATAGGGGTGGGCGATATAGCCTCAAAATTATATCACGATATTTCAAGTATATTTCCGATAACAATATTTATGATGATATAGACAAAAAAACAAAACATGGAACAACTTTTTATTGGTGATTGCAGCTGACAGGCAGCAGCATTTATTAGTGCAAACAAAATGAAGGGCATTTTCCATCCTTTTCCAATGAGCTACCGTTATCGATGACAGACTACCTAATTTGAAGTGTAAATCTATTGTCATAAGGTGGCAGAAGCAGCTGTGTGTTCAACTTGAAGCAGACCGATCGGTGTATGATGTTAAAATACCGCGAGAGTGACTTACCACTTATTTAGGCCCCGTCCACACGGAGACACGTTTAGCTGTATATGCATACGTTTTGTATCGTATAGGCATTTGTCCAGACGGATCCAGTGTTTTGGGAGAGTGAAACCGCTATTTTTTTAAAGCCGGGTCCCAGAGTGGATAAATCTGAAAACAACGCCCTTGCTTTTTCGTGTGGACAGCGAATACGTATATTTTCTGAAACGATGATGTCATCAGCCCACGTCTCGCCCCTAGTCAGACACCGCTACGTCACGTAACAGCAACAAAAACAAGCAAACACTGAACGATTGTCTTTTTATTAACTAACAGATTAATAAATGTATTGTTCCATGTTCGTTTGTATACCGCACGCAATGTTTATGCGCATAGTCATCATCTCCGTTTTTAGTGTATCTCTGTGGCAGAATTACAGCGCCACATACTGGTCTGTCATGTATACTACATCGTTTTGTATCGGTTTCGTGTGTACACAGATATTTCTTGAGACGAGGGGAAAAAAATATTGGATAGGAAAAGATCTGGCTTCGTGTGGACGTAGGCACTGCATGTGTCTGCGGCGCGTTACGGCTCCGAAGTGGCCACTCTAGTAAATGCTTGTGTTTACACCAGCGGAGCCGTGGCACGTTTCAGAAGCGGCTCTCTGCACCGCTTCGCTAAAGATATGCGCCTTGCTTATTTTTGAAGGTAAGAATGTGCGCTCGAATATGCTCTAGAACCACTCTCGCAATACTTTAATGTCATACACCGATCAGTCTGCGCAGCGCTGCTTCAAGTCGAACACACCTATTGGGTTTGTGGTGTTGTTGTTGTGCGCGCTAGGGAACGTATATCTGCCATACTTCATCGCGATGTTATATCATTGATATCGCGATATGATACTTTTTTTTATCATGTAAAAATGTATACCGGTATTATCGTGGACGGTATGATATGGCACACCCCTACTTGCCAATATTTTTTATCACATACAAAGACCCTTTATATGGTATGAGAAAAATATTGTGAAAAAACAACAACATAATTTTCAAAATTAAATAATAAACTTATATGTTTTCACTTTACTAAAGTCAATAATTTTAAATTAAATATTTTTTAATTAATTTTTAATTAATTTAAATTATTTGTAGAGCAGTTTTCATAATAAATATAATTCCATTATAAATAGTTGTTATAAAAATACAACATTAAATCAACATGTATATTTACAAACTTTATTTTTAATCCGGTTCTTTTACATTACAAACTCTTACATTTAAATGAATCGGACTTTGCTGCGCTACATGTAAGAGATAAACATTATAGAAAAGTTCATTTGTGTATTATGCTTGGCAGTAAAGCGGTGTGTGCAATACACTGTGACATAAAAACGGTGTTTGTCACAAAATGTTGCACTTTAGTGGAAGCTACACTGTTTTATGTCACTACTTTCAGTTAGTTTCTCCTCAACATTGGTAACATCATAAACAAACATTCATCCTAAATAGACAGTAACATGAAGTGTTGCAACAAGTTCCAAGATTGCTCTGAAAAGCATGAGCTGAAAGTAATAAAAGTTAAAAGTAGTTATTCTCTCTATTCTCTAGATTTGGAGGTTCTACAATGTAAAAGGATTGGATAATTTTTCCCTTTGCTCTTATAAACAGGGGTTGACTGTCACATACCAAACATCTGACCTCGGATGTTATACATGCATTATTCTAGAACAGGTTTTGATTGTCAGATTTGCCAGGCACTTTAACTAACCTCTCATGTTGAGTAATATAAATGACATTACTTTTGCGGCTCTCTGCACATCATCACCGTTGCCCATCCACCAGCCTCTGCCATCCAGCCTCCATCTCAAACAGCCCATCTTGCTCAAGTCAGACTCAGAAAGAAAGTGTGGTTTGTGTGCCACGTCTGCCAGCATGATATTATGTGTGTGTCAATGTGTTTCTCACCCTAATTGACTATCCTACAGTATATGTTTGTCAGTGTTAGTGTATGTGTGTTTTCTTTACCATGGCCTCCCATTATTGAAGATTTCTTTCTCTTATAATAATTGCTGTTTGCCTCCAATTTCTCCTCTTCCTTGTTATTTTTCACTCTTTTGCCTGTTTTAAGCAGGCATTTAGTCTGTCATTTCCTGTTGTTTTTGACTCGGTGTATGCTGGCATATTGAGCGAAATAAAAAGTGAACAAGTGCAGGGTCTCTGCCAAGCTAATTTTTGCATTGGGGTGCATCAGCAGTATGTCCAGCAGACATCGACTCATTACTTTAGGAGCAACTCATTGACCATGCACTTCAGGAGGGTAAAACCAGCCTCAATTAAAAACCATTCACCATAAAACAAATGAAGCTGCAATTTGCTGCCTTCCCTTTCAGATGGCTGTTTTTATCATCTCTGCTTTTTCCCCTTTCTATTTTTGTCTGACATTTTGCCATGCTGGCTTTAGAATTTTTCTCTGGCTCTTCCTTTAAATAACAGTCTAGTCCTCCCACTGCCCACAATTCACCAGTGCTCATGACTTTAACCCCACATGACTCGTGAAGTCTGCATAATGGACAGATCTTTCCCGAACACATTGCTCAGCGGTCTAGTTGTAAGTATCGCTTTATAAGGCTACGTCAACCTTTAGAACATCAGTGATGTCCACCTGTAGGCCCTCAAAATTATGAACCATTTTGCAATATTTTATGGTGTTTGTAGCACAAATTATGTAGATAATGGACCAGAGTTTGTCTGTATTTCCCAACTGACTTAGCTTCTGAGGTGCTAGCTGCTATATGGTTAATTTCATGGATTGACACCTTCCACATCTTTTCTCTTCTCTATTATGCATTGTTAAAATGTTTCCCGAAAGGACTTTGGACCTCCTAGTAGATGGGTTAGATATTCACCCAAAGATAAAAGGGTTTCATTATAATAAATAAATAAACTATATATATATATATATATATATATATATATATATATATATATTAGCCCAATACAATTTTAGCATATTTTTTTAATGATAGATCTATTTTTAGTACTTTTTGCAAGTTTTTTTAAGGCTTTTCATGCACTTTCCATTTAAATAATTTGATGGGGTCCAGAGTTCCTAATTTTAAAATCACTCTTAAGAGCTTTTTCCTCCCAAGTGCACGTGAGCTGCGGCAAAGCCAGAATCAAGTCGAAAGCATCAAGACCAGCATGAAGTCTCAGTGGGATGAAAAGGCCAAGAGATTTGTTGCCGTACCCTCCTTTTCGGGGCTGATGGGTATTGCATTGAGTTTTAACAGTTAGCGTGTCCAAGACTGGTGGCCGACCGCCGTTTTGTGGCTATATTCAAATGTGGTATCATTCAGCCCAAAACCTTCAATTGCTTCACCCAATAATCTGGCCGTTGTCCTCAAATGTATTCATAGATGGAATTGGGAATGGGCTAAAATTGCCATCTAAGCAAAGAATGTCTCATTAAATCATAGTCATGGTATCATTAGCTTGTGCCACGAAAATAGAGACAGAGATGGAGAGGTCCAAGACCCACATTCTCCACCAGTATTTCATTCTTCTCACATTGGTTAAAAATAGTTTTGATCCATTTTCCCTCACTTTAAATTCTGTTTAAGCTGATTTGGCTGATGTGGACGTTAGCTGGACCCATTGGCGTGACATCAGAGTGGCACCGCTGCCAATAGGAAACAAAAGTTCAATCCATTTTCCATAAATAGGATGCCAAGACCTTCACTTTCTCCCAACTATTTTTGTAGTTGGGGCACATAAGGCCATCTGATATGAAACTCTTTCATTAAACTCAGTGCAGTACTCATTAGATAAACATCCGTTTATGGAGACTGCTTTCCCTCTGTCACTGATTTATTAGTATTATTATTGTGCTTAGCAGGATTGGAATCAGCAGTGTAAGCCAAACAAAATTCAGTTTTGCCCCACCAGTGTAAGATCTTACAAGACAAGCTTTTTTGAATGAAAGTGCACAAAGGGAGAGCTCTCACTACAGAGGGTAGGAGGGAAGTAGGTGAGTGGGGATATCCTATGGGAGCCGACCTGTCTACTGTAAAACCAGGTTGTGAACATACACCTGTTCCCATCCCAATTGTCCCCCGTAATTGAGCACTTCTGAAACTGGGGCAGTCAACACAGCAACTTTCGGTCCCAGTGAATGGTTTTGGTTGCTGCCCCCCCCGGATATTGTTGTCTGCAGCCCAAATAAATTAATTTATAACACATGGGTTAAAGAGCAGAACATTGACCTCATCGCAGATTTTGTTAGATAATAGGAGTAATAAAAAAATAACAATAAATAAGGTAAATAAATAACAACCAAAATGGCAAAGTTTAGCCAAGTCTGGAGGTTTAAGATTCATAAATTGTACATTATGAGACAAAGGTAATGTTGAGTCAGCACATTTAAAAACACCAGGAGCATGGCTCCTATTAGCGGAATTAAAGCCAGATGGGTTAGAAGATTCCTTTGGTAATTTACCGCAGAACTGGTGTTGCTGGCATCTCGATCATCACCAGAGTGACCCCATATAAGTCATATCTATATTTAAGAAATTTCACACAAGCAAAGGAGTTCTTAGTGTATAAATGTAGTATAAAATAAAAGTATAAAATGGCTTTTATATATTAAATAAACAAGAATTTAATATTTTGTAACTTACATTTGAGACAAAAAAGCACAACCATTGCGTGTCTCTGAGCAGAATTAAGCAGTGGTATTTAATTCAGTGTTTTCAAATGAATCGGTTGAGTCAGTGATTCAATGACTGACTCTATATAGAATCACTGAAACATTTGATGATTTCAAAATACTTACTAGCCTACTACTCATAATATTTTGAATAATTTTTAGATGGAAGGAGAAGTAGAGTAGTATACTATGCTGCTTAAAATTCAGAAAGTCACTTGTTTCATTCTTGACCGAATCAGTGTTTTTGAACAAATCAATTGATTGATTGAATCAGTGACTCACTGATAAAGCTGGTCACTTGCTGTAACCTGCAGGAAGTCACTCCCACTATCGTTATTAGTTAAAATAGTTAACATTCATTTAAATAAAGCTCAAATGAAATAAATAAATTAAAAATACAAATACAAATTTTGAAAGTTAAATTTGAAGTACTAAAATTTCTAAAACTTAAATATAAATGAAAGCTAAACAGAAATATAAATAATAATAATAAAATTGACTGAAGCACAAAAATGACTAAATCTTAAACTTAAATTAAAATGAAAACTTAACAATTCAAAAATAAAATCTAATTACAAATTTTAATATCATAATAGTATATAAAGAGCACTAAAATAACACTGGTCTCTAGTCCTCATCACTTATACAGAGACCCAAAGTCCGTATGGAACACGCAAACACAGACAACGGCTTGCTTATAGATATCTCTGCATGTTAAACTGAGATTAACATCCAAAATATTACTCACATCCCTTTTAACGAGCAAATAATTTGGACATGTTCTAGATGAGTCATACTCAAATTCACTATCCAGTGGGGAGCAGCCATGTGATTAAACAATTACTGCTGATGTGGCACCATTATATATATATAAAAAAAAAGGTTGAATGCAGCACCTGTTCCTTCGGTCCAGTGGCTGGTGCCAGAAAAAGCCTGCCTAATGGGCTGACAGGACCACAGGGAACACAGCTGCTGCTCACAGCCCTGCCTGTGTGTTGGGATGATAAGCTTCCCGGCCCCCCGCTGCTCTTCCATCCCTCCTGTCCTCTCCATCCTCAGCGAACATCAGAGAAAAATCACAAAAAATAGAAATGGATCAGAAAACTAGCATATGCACAAGTCTGTCCAAATGGAATGGAGTGGAGTTTCTTTTATGTCTCAGGGAATCTCATTAGAAAGTGCATAACAATAAGACAATTTGTTTTGTTGAGGTGTCCGTGAGTGAAAAGATCTCAGGCATCTTGGCCCCTCAATATGGGCTCCTCTGCCTTTGATCTGATATTTGGAATATCCGGCCAACAGAAAAATTTCACACGAAAATGAAAATTCTCATTTACTCAGCATTTAGTTCAAAACCCATATGACTTTCTTCTTCGCTATTCAAACAGAGACATTTTGAGGGCTGTTTTACCAAAGTATCATAAAAGTGGTCCATACAACTTAAGCACTATATTACAAGTCATATAAAGTCATACAATATCTATGTGTGAGAATGCATTTATGTTGTTACTCAATGAAAAGTTTAGATTTGCAAATGAGTAATTCGTTTGAGTCAAACCAAAGTTTGTAAAACTCATCTAAATGATTCTTTCAAAAATTAGACCTATCTAGTTTTCAAGTTCAACTCACTGACTCGATGATTCAGTCGCAATGATTAACACTGATTTAGTGTTAATCTGGCTGAATTTATTTAGCTACTTGCTGAAAAGTTGCTTTTTTTTCAATCTTTTGGGTCAAATTAATGAATGATCCAGATCATAAAACTAATTTAAATGATTCTTTCACAAATTGGACTGATCCAGTTTTCAAGTACAACTCACTGACTTGATGATTCAGTTGCAGTCAGGCTGAATTTGTTATTTCTCCCTGAAAAGTTAAGATTTGTAAATCAATCGTTATTTGTGTCAAAACAACGAATGATCCAGTTCATAAAACGAATAATTCTTTCACAAATTTTAACTGATTAAGTGTAACTCACTGACTCAATTCAGTCGCAGTGATTAACACTGATTGACTCTATTCCTCACACAAAGCCAATCATAAGGCTTCACAAAACTTTAAATGTGACACAAGTCATATGGACCATTTTCAGATAAGTTTATGGTGCATTTGCACCATTTTTAAAGACTGAAAACTTTTCATGGAAAAGAGAGGCCAGTATAGCCTTTCGAATTTCCTCTTTTGTGCGCCACAGAAGAAATAATGTCAGATTTCGAACAACATGAGGATGAGTTAGTAAATTTTCATTTCTGGGTGAACTTATTCACATACAGTATGATCTATCTCTTAGCTTCTTCTCTTTCCCGATAGTTCTTTCCCTCTTCCCCTCTTTTCCCAGTGTGGGCATGAGTGTGTACAAAACGATGTTTCTTTCAGTACAGTTATTTCATGATTCCTCCCTGTTCCCATGGTTCTTCAGAAGCCCAGAGTAAACCCTATTACTCCGATTACTCACCTACACGGCTTCTCATCCACAAGATGTGCACCAGCCACTATCTGGACCTGTTCATCACGATTGTCATCGGGCTCAATGTCATCACCATGTCCATGGAGCACTACAAACAACCTAAGGTAGAACTTTTTGGAACGCCAGCAGTGAAGAGTGTATGCGCTTGTTGATATTCCATTAAGGAAATGCACTTGCTTGTTATGTAACTGCAAACAAAGTTAATCTCACCGCTATCTCATTTTATGGCTCTGCAAAATATTTGCTGATAAGGCAGCTAATGTTTATGTACTCTTGTTGATGTTCTGCATTTCGGTTATATCATAGCAGTGCGTATATCATTTTAATCTTTATACTATTATTCTTAGTTGCACTTTCATTGTGCTGCTCCAGGACATTTTGTACCATTGCCTGTCTCTAAAGAAGCCTTATGCGAGTAATGCCTCATCAAAATAAACCACATTGTAGTTTATTGGCTGAAATTTTGGATTTCTCTAAATCATTTGGGTGGTGAAATATATTCTTCTGAACTGCATTTTTTATTACTTTCTGACACAGGTCAGTTTTGACTGTAAAAAAAAAAGACACTATAAATTACCATTAACAGTATTGTGATTCTTTCAAAGGCTAGCCTACAATTTTTTATATTTGTTTGGCTTGTTTTTTTATTATATTAGAATAATTTATGTATTTATTTATCTCTTTATATATCAAATCAAAAGAGGTGCTTACTATTCCTATTAGTCAGCTCTGTTGTGATGCTTAACAGGGTTTTCACCCATCGTTAATGGAGGTCTGTGACCTCACCTGTGGTTATAAATGGCAGTCTGTTTTAATTAGAGCCCTGGTGGTCTGTAGAATCTTGGAGGAAGTGGAGCAAAGGGGATTGTTAGGCTCTGACCACTTACACACTCATTCCGTGAACAGAATCAATAGATTTTCTGGTGCGTCGTCACACTTAGTCTGGCTTTAATTACTGTGTGGTGGACGGGGGAAAGGCCAGACCCCTGGAAATGTCCACTGACTGTCAGACCCTGAAGATGCCAGCTAATGATTGGTGTTTCCTTTGGGCTAATCTAACCATCTTTTCCACTTATTGATAATGGAATGACTTATTTGGCCATCATTCGGCCTACAGTTTGTGTATTCATTCATTTATTTTTCTGAAAGAGCAGATACATGCTTGTTTTAAGCTTTGTTAATTCTGTACTTTCACTATTAAATTCTCTTTGCAACCACTGTGTTTTAACAGGTTCTGGACGAAGCTCTGAAGATCTGTAACTACATTTTCACAATCATATTTGTCCTAGAGTCCGTCTTCAAGCTTGTTGCCTTTGGATTTCGACGCTTCTTCAAGGACAGGTAGTAGATGTGACTCTCACAAAAGTTCTCAAAACCAAATTATATTTACAGTGAAGCCATTCCCATGGATGTACTCCAATGCCCCTATAAGTGAATCATTTTTTTTCCTTTTTTTCTTTTTTTGTGATAGGGTTTGTTAGTATACCTAAAGCCACATCCTTTAAAAATTATATCACAGCTTTGAGATTCCTTGGTTTGCCTCAGACTGTCAGAAGCACATTGAGGGCTGAATGCACTGGCGTCTGTGGTGAAAAACAAGAACCAAATTTATATCACTTGTGGTTTTGGTAAAAGAAACCCCTCTTGAAATATCCAAAATCACACTGCCTGGAGCTTAAACAATGAGAAAGCATCCTAAATGGCGTTTATTCCTCTTAAATTAGTAACAAAGAAGTGGTAAATGCTTTATTCTACCATCTTAATATGCATAGCATATGTGTTGGCAAAATTTAACACACACGTTCTCTATATAGAGTTTGAATGATCCATTACTCTTTTAATTAGTTTTGAATAATCAGTCAATATGAGTATTAGGCACTTTACTGAAGTTGATAAGCCATTAGACGTTCTCATGTAATCAGCTTTTTCTTTCAATAGTTTCATAAAAAGCGTATCATGTCAATGTATTCCCTGATCCCTAATCCATGTGTAGGGAAATGTAAAGCAGCTATTTGCATACTAATGAGAACTTTGACACAACATAATTGATATGATTTTAAAACAAAATCTCTCACCAAAGGAGTGAGTTGAAACTACTGTCAGACATTTCAGAACATGCTGTTCAAGAGGTGAAGGTTTAAGAGTTTTATTGATTTACAACATTGGAAATGATCGGCTCTTTCATGCAACACACTCCAAGTCTGCAGGAATGGAGGATGGAAGTACACTTTGATCACTGGGCCCATTAGCGAGCTAAACTTGTGGGGGAAAATGAAGAAATGCTTTGTGTTAATCATTTGACTTAAATTTCCCCACATATCTAATGAAACACCTCTTATGGCTGCAGGCCCCAGAAAATGGAGGTGTCCTAAAACAGGCTGTAGGCTCTACCTCACCCATGACAGTGTTATATTTGACCCTGAGAGGGAGTTATTTAAAGTTTGCCACAAAGTTTGAAGCCATATTTAGACAGTGAACATGCTGAGAAGCTTGCTGGAAAGGAGAAGTAACATCCAGGATCAAATAAGGGTTATTCACACAAAATGAAGCTTCAAATTTTAATTGCTTTTCATTTATGAAATTGTGTTGCACACTTTGCCTGGTGTATTTAAAGATACTGTGCTACCTTTAAGTCCTTTGAAGTTGTAAGATTGAGGAAGTCATATTGTGAAATTTAAGTGATTTTGAAAATTAGCACATTGGGCAATTTCATATTTCATTCTCTCTTTTTGACAAAAAAAGAAACATGAAATGTCTCTCTTATTGGCAAAGCAAGTTGGAATAACAAATAAAGGATGCACTTAAAATGTGTAGTTAACAATGTAGAATTTTGGATAATGTAATTTTGCTTTATATACAGTTAAATGTGTAAGATTTTCTGACAATCGCTCATCAACGGTATATAAAATGTATACTAAATAAATTGTAATGTCAACAAAACTATGTTTTATTCAAACAAATAATTTAATTTAATAATTTTAATTTAGAGTAGATAAATACGATTGAATTGCGGTAAATTGTAACACCAACATAAAATTTTTTTTTTAATTAAAACAAATCATTTAATAATTTAATGCAATTCAATTTAATCCAGAATAGATGAAGACGATTGAAACATGTTGTAACATCAACATAAAAAAAAGAAGTAAACTTTAATAAAAATATTTTTTATCCCAAGTAGGTAAATACGACATTCATGTGAGCACATCTTATAAATACAGTCATTCTGACATGATTTGAAGGCAGCATTGCTCTCTTATTTACTATTAATAACTAAATTTTAATTACTATTTATAACTAATGTAACAATTGTTTTACACAGGTGGAACCAGTTGGATCTTGCCATTGTTCTGTTGTCTATTATGGGCATAACACTGGAAGAAATTGAGGTCAATGCTTCCCTTCCCATCAACCCCACCATCATACGCATCATGAGGGTGCTGCGGATCGCTCGTGGTTTGTATTATCTGCCCTCTTATCTTCCGTACCGCCATGGTCCATTTTTCTTCCCTGCAAAAGTTTACACTTATCAGCGCTCTGCCTGTTAGCTTCAGTAGATCAGACCCGGTTGTGTATGTCACCCTCGGGATCTCTGTTGTTTCACAGACTGCTCAGCAGAAGCCGTAGTCTGTGTAGAAAGAGTCCAGATGGCTGTAATGAGAAATTCAGTTCACACAACCACTCTACTTATTTCTTACACACACAATCACAAGCTTATACGCTCACAACACACACAGTGTGGGAAGCTGGGGTGCTTGTCTACTTGGAACGATTATTCTTCCTCTAATGAAAGAGCTGCTGAGTGAGTCTTTATTGATTATTCCCTCAACAGAGATGGCCAAGCAAACACACCTGCTCAGATGTCTGTGTTCTCATCAGGTTGTGTGTGTGTGTATGTGTGTGTGTGTGTGTGTGGATACGTGAGTATGAGTGTCTGTATGTATACGCAGCCTATTTCTTCCTGGACTCATTCAGACATTCCCATAATGAAAGTCACAGGCATCATCCACTTAAGGCCATGATTGCAATTAACCAAACCTCCACAGCGTTGTCTCTTCCATGGCTGAATGGCCTTGTCATCAACATCATTAAAGCTCTGTGTGTGTAGTGCATGACCCCAATAATAACATGCTCTGTGATCTGACCACTGTAAAAATTATTTGAGAATTAGTTTCCACTGGCCACTTTTAAAGAAACAGTGCATCCACTGTGTGTGTATTTTTTGCTGTCTATTCACTATTTAAAAATATGAAAATAGTTTGTCTTAAATTGTGATATTTTACAAAATTATCAAATAGTAATATAAAATAAATGCAGCCTTGGTGAGCATAAGAGTCTTTTTCAAAAAATCTTACTGACCCTAAACTTTTGAACTTTTGGTACTGTATATATTTTACTTTACCTATTTTTGTATTGGATTTCTTTTTCTGTCTCACTTAAAGTTCATCTTTTAAAAAACGAATTGTTAAATAACACTGTTAAATTAAATGTTTAGCAGATCTTAAAATTTATTTTCATTTTACATAATGTACATAATAATGTTGTGATACCTAGGCTACTTATTCTCTTGTAGCATTTAAATGACAGGTTTTATTTATTTATTCATTTGTTTATTTTTAGTATTTTATTTTAAAAATTTTTTAAAAAGTGATATGATTTTAATATTGCCTATATCAGTCATTACTTGAAAACAATTAATCGCTTATCGGTATCAATCAGAATTTTAATATCTGTGAATCTCTTGCCCAGTGGTCACCAACATGGTGCCCGTGGGGACCTGTTAGCCCGCATGGAGTCTCTGAGTCACCCGCCAAGCACGTTCTATAAATAGCCTAAATTAGTGTCGGGCGATAAATATCATATCGAGATTATGATCAAATTTATGTTAATAATGATGATAAGCTCTGGACATTTTTACTCAATATGGATTAATCACAACAAAAATAAATGTTACAGCAACCAGTCGCTAATAAGCCTGCATGTTCTGTGTGTCTGTGTGAATGTGTGGAGTAGTTTCATCTGATACACAAACTCAAACACACGTGACTCACGGTGTTTTCAGCGTCTGTGTCTCAATATATGAGGACATGAACACATGCACTTCATCTTCAGAGCTGCTCTGAAAGTCACTTCACCAGCTTTATGCAGTTTCATTTGAGAAAAATACCGTCAAATACACGCTGAAACTGAAACTGAAAGACCTTAACGACAAACCGTCAAAATAAAAGTCTGGTTTAACTTGAAATTATATGACTGAATATATTACTACTGTATACTACAATGCAATTCTCAAAGTAATAATAATATTATTATTTTTAAGGAATATCATACAACCAAGTTATTTTTTGTTATTATTAATTTATACAGTTCTGTTGTGCAGCATCATGTCTGATAAAATAAATAAAAATGCAATGTTTTGTTGTAAATTGATTTTTTTATTTGATTTACATTTTAAAAGATTGAATAAATTGTTAAAGTTGTATTAATTAATTTCACTAGACACCATTTTTTTATGATAAATTTGTACTGAATCATAAAACACGGAATCCATAAGAAATCAAATGGAAAGCACAGAATTTAGGGGAAAATAAAATGTATTTTATTAAGATATTAGAGAGAGAGAAAAAAATATGTATGTATGCATGCATGCATGCATATTGGAGTATATCAAACAAGTAGCCCTTGAGACTATTTTATCCCTTCAGGGAGCCCTCACTCACAAAAAGGTTGGAGACCCCTGCCTAGCCAATTCACACTGTACTGGCAGACTTAACCTTTGCCTCTTACCCCTTCAAATAGATTCAAATGGATAGATAGATTAGAACAAATAGATTTTTGTTGTTGTTTTAATTTTTAAATAAATACACTTGTAAGTGCACTGGTAAAAAAAGAAGGTGTATTTGAAATTGTACTGTTTTTGTATTTTTATATTTGAAACTGTCTTGAACAGATTGTGTACATTTCATATATGCACAGTAAGCGGGCTCTCCTCTCCTTTCAGTGCTGAAGCTACTCAAGATGGCAGTGGGAATGCGAGCTCTGCTAGACACTGTGATTCAGGCACTGCCTCAGGTACTGCACAAAACTTTTTTCTGTCTCATTCATAACATTCTGCTCTCCACTCCTCCAGTGTATCATACACGGCGAGAGAGTTCCCGGGCCCTGTTCCCCGTTCTTCTGGGACCCTTCTGCTCTCCACAGGCCTCATTTACATAGTCAATCTGCCATGAAGAGGCCACAACAGTGCAGATTGGCTCTGATGGGCTGCTTGGAGAATAGCAGAAATGAGAAAATCTCCAGCATGCACATTCTTTTGATAGCATCAGGCTCCATCACTGCCTGCAGGGTTTTTCATTTGGAAACATGCTGCACCACAGGACACACTATTAATTCCAGTCTCTCATTTAGCGCTCTTCAGATAATCAGACATGTAATTCTACTTCTTACTTAATTCTAACTAATTGTCACTAATTGGGTTAGATCATGTTTAGCCATCACCTGATCTTAGCATCGTCTCCTAACGCCCTTTCACAGTGTCGCTGTGACTTTCTCACACTTTATACTTTTGTATTAAAGTTGCTTTATGTGGTTCTGGGCTATTGATCTACTCTTCCGCAATTTGTGAGAGGTGATCCGTAACGGTGTTCTGACTGAGATATCCTGCCAGATAGTGTGAGATTGATCCCCGTGTCTTGAATCCAGCCAGTGAAGAGTCCACTTAAGAGAGATTAGGGTGGGAAAATAGCCAGACTTACAAAAAGGAATGTCAGCGCAGTCGGATTTGTCAGCACATCTAATCTGATTCTTTGTATTCCTTTCCGTTTTCCTCAAAATCATGCCTGATCCAGTTGTCTGTGACCACTCTGCATGATTGTTTTGCATGATTCTTCTGGGTGTAGGTGGATTCTTCCTGTTATGCAGCAGTACATGAATATTACGGTGTTTCAGTATACCACAGCAAGGTTTAGGCACCTAAAATAATAATAATTATTATTATAACAGTAATAATAACAATAATAATAAATTAAAGTGCATTATTATTTGTTTATTTATTTATCTTACACAATGGCAATAATTTAACAGGATGAACATAAAGATCTAAAGTTAGTCTTATTGTTGCGTATTGAGGGTTACTGTAGCTGTAGGGGGTCAACTTGAAATTAATTTGATATACTTTAATTTCTTCATTTTAGCCATCCTTAGACATTTTGATAATACTGCTTTCTATAATTTTATGTAACAGGATTTAATATTTTGCAAGTCAGACAAACCAACTTCTATAAAGAAAAATCACAGAATTATGTTAAATTATATAAATCAATATTCCCAATTTTTGGGGGGAAAAAGGGGGAAAAGTGGCATATTTATTAATACATTGTCTATAAATAAATTCAATAAATTGAAAATGTTTCTTAATAAATAAATAAAAAAAATCTCCTGAAATTGTGCTAAAAATGACAACATTTACTCAAATAAGTGTAGTGAAATTATTTAAAATTCAAACCTATGTTAAATATATTGTGATAAAAGAAAATAAATATGATTTCCATCTTCGAAAATGAATTATTATAATTTATCCAATTTATTAAGACATACTGTATGATGGTGACATGAAAATGTACTAAATAACTTTCAGATTTTGTAATCAGGATATGAGGATTTTATTTTTGGGCTTCTGACACTTCTTATTGATTGAGAGAAAGAGGGAATGTCTGGAGCATGTGTGCTAACTGCTAGCAACAGTAAGCCACGGCTTCAGCATAGTTTGAGTTTTAAGTTTACAAACCTGGCAAGCTCTAATCAGGTGGAACACAGCTGTCATCTTCTCACTTCATGACTCTCTCTTATTGGCTCCTCACAGGTGGTATTTCTAGGTCTGTCCTGTCATTGCGTTCCATGACAAACTCTCCTGGCTTTCTCTCGCTCTCTCTACAGGTGGGGAATCTGGGTCTTCTCTTCATGTTGCTCTTCTTCATCTTCGCTGCTCTGGGAGTAGAGCTGTTTGGTGACCTGAGTAAGCATAACAAACACACATAAATAAGGAACATTTTTCCTCATGGTCTAATTCCCTCAGACACAAACACTTCCTCTCACATATATACACACATACCTATGCACTCCACAGGATCTTCCTGTCTAAGTTTTATGCACACTGAAATGTAAATTACTAACATTCCCTATGGGGTTCCTGACACTATTGCTGGGAATCCAAAAACTAAAAAATTTAAATATAAAGTTAACTTTAACTAAACCTAAAGTTAAGAAGCCAAAATAACTTTGACTGTCCCACATTAAAGTTAAATTAAAATGTAATGCACCAGTATTTTCGAAGTATCCCAACAAAGAGTAAATGCATTAATATGGTAATCTGCACTTTAATATAGGCCAGACTTAAATGCAACACTCAGTTTTATACAATATGTTACAGGCTCCATCTCTCTATTCATCAAGGGGTCCTATAAAACTAATTTCATTCATTTATTTATTCCCTTTATGACGTTGATTAGTCTACTCATGTTGCAACCCTCTAATCCTCTGATGGTACATAATTATGTTTTAAATGACTTGATTTATTACTCTTTATTAGTTTATTTGTTTTAAATTGCTGTAAAATCACTTTCACATATTTTAGAAAATTTGCCATCCTTGTCCGTAAGGGCAAACCGTAAATATGGTACCTGCAAGAGATTTTCTCTAAAATACGTGGCAGTACATTTGGCATGGTTTACTGAATACAGCCTGCCGTGATTCATTGCAGCTCAGCACAATACCAGAGTTGATGTCATTTCCATTTCCAATCAGCCGACTCGAGATAAACATAGAGACTTCATAATTCATAACCAGCTTTACAGTGTTGTCCAAGTTTAATATATGGAGTCTGCTGGCTGAACTGAGATTGACTGTCTGCAAGGCAAACTTTTTTCTGTTTCTTCCCAACCAAGAATGAGTCAGGATCACTGAAAGGTTCTTTGGGGAACCCGGGGATCAAAGTGTTGAAATGTTGAAAAAATCGATCCAACTTTTCATGGGGAGCACTTACTTTGTCACAGCACTGTAAAATAATGTGTTTGGCCATTATGAAAATATGTTGCTCTGCACATTCCCAGATCATGTACCACTGACCTTTTCTTTCTGTCCCAGTATGTGATGAGCTGCACCCATGTGAAGGTCTCGGCCGTTATGCAACGTTCAAGAATTTTGGCATGGCTTTCCTCCTGCTGTTCCGTGTATCCACCGGGGACAACTGGAATGGCATTATGAAGGTGGGACACAGTCAACTCATGGTGCTGAATTTCAATGATGCACACGGTTTGTTTTAAAATGCTTGGTGCGTTTTCTGACTGCGGTCGTTAGCAACCTATTCACCTCTTATTTGTACACTCTGTGTGTCCACATTGCAGGACACGCTCAGAGACTGCTCCCAAGATACAGGCATCTGCTACAACACGGTGGTGTCCCCCATTTACTTTGTGTCCTTCGTTCTGACGGCTCAGTTTGTGCTGGTCAATGTGGTGATCGCTGTGCTCATGAAACACCTGGAGGAAAGTAACAAAGAGGCTAAGGAGGAGGCTGAGCTGGAAGCCGAGATGGCGCTTGAGCTGGAGGCTGTGGGTGGAGATGGAGGAATATCCCGAGGACACATGCCATCTCTGGGACATGGTGACATTGGTGGACCAGGAGGGTCGCCTTGGATCTCAAGAGACTCTCCAAATATGTCGGGACCTCTTTACCCCACAGACAGCCCACCTGCAGACATACGCAGAGACTCTGAAGATCACATAAAGACAGATCCCGATCCTCCTCATAATTTGGAGCAGCCATCAGAGGTGAGTGGAAATTCTGGGTGTGAGGTCAGTGGTGTGTAGTTTCCAGGCTCAACAAATGAGCCAGACTTTATGCTACCTGGTTTAAGCTGCTTACGCCCACATCAGGCCAGCTAGAAACCAGCCAACATCTTAAGCAGGTTTCAGCAGTGGTGCCCAGCTTGCTTTCGTTTTGCTGAATCTTTTAAATAGAATGCTGGAGAGATTACGTATTTTTGTAGGCCAAAACCCAGGAATGAGCTAGTATTTTATTTTTTTTATTTATTTAATAAATTTGTTTTTGCCTGAAATAAAATCTGTGGTTAACACAATCTTTTCATGTTTTATTCTATGACACAGAATGCATCAGTAATACCCCCTTGTGATTTTTCTTAAAGCTTTAACTTTAAAAACTTTTTTAAAAAAGGCAGTTGCTAACAAGTGGCTAAATGTGGGATAAATGTCATCACACTGAACAAGTAAACTCATCAACTCACTAGCCCACCTTTACAGCCTTATTTATAATCATAATAAAAACTATTCTTAAACTTTCAGGGAATTTTTTATTTATTTTTTTACTAAAAGAGTTGTCAGATTTTCATGCGACCATGGTGTAGTTTGGTTATAAGCTTTTTACTTCTGGCGATTGTATTTAGGTTTCAGATTTTTATGAAAATTATGTTTATTTGTGAAGGTTATCGTGATGAACAAAACATGTAGGAACCATAAGCCTTTGTTGGTCACAGAGCTTATTTTCTACAATAATCCTTAAGCCAGTAGAAAATCCTTTTGGGTTTTTGTCGAGGGAACCAGGGTGATGTTAACTTCTGGGTTGGTCTACAAAAATACATAACCACTGCCGTGCTCTATTATCTAAATACACTATACTGTTAGACAACATACCATATGCCTCCATAAATGCCTGAACCCACTGACGTCACTGATGCACATATTAAAGGAATTTTTTTGGTTCAATTAAACTTAAGCATCTGCTGTATGCTCTCCATTACCACTGAACATTATTTTGTCCCTCAGTTTGTTAAAGGGGTCCTATTATGCTTTTTCACTTTTTCAACTTTAGTTAGTCTGTAATGTTGCTGTTTGAGCATAAAAAAGATCTGCAAAGTTACAAAGCAAAAAATAGTAGATATTTTATTTAACAGAAACCACTTTTCAAAAACTACAATGAACGATTCGTTTGGACTACAACGCATATTTTCCGGGATTTGTGATATCACAAATATCGTCGAATGGGACGAGACCTGGTTGAGCTGCACTAGAGAAAGCAACGAGTGTTATCACTATGTCGGAGACATGCTAGCTTTCCCAAGGCAGACAAACTTAGAGTGATTACAATCATCCGGGTTTAAATCTCGCTCAAATTGATTTGATTTTGACGCAATATTTACACTGAAGCTCGCAGGCGGCTATGGTAAGGTGCGTGACATTTCCCGACCAGGTCCCAAGTGCTGCCAATCACAGCACACACTGGCCCAGCTAACCAATCACAGCACATTTCGTATTTCAGAAGGCGGGCTTTCATTTGATACAGGAACTATTCGAGCCATTCATGCCATGACTGGGGAGAGAGGTGTTGTAATAATGTAAAATATGTGAAAAATAATGTGTTTTTCGAACAACCTAGTATGAAAGCCTGTTCTAGTACACCCCCAAAACAAAATCAGGACTTTGTAAAAGAGCATAATGGGACCCCTTTAAAACAAACACGAATCTTGTTTACAGCAGGGCACTTACAAAGGAAGTTGATGGAGCAAGACCTTCCAGAGGGTTTAAAAGCAAAAAAAGTCCAGCTCATAGTTGGTTAAAGCATTTATGCCAGAGCACTTATATTAATTTGTCTGTATAAAATATGCATTATTTGGTATGCAAGTTGTTTTTTAGCAGTGGGACTACTGAGATTTTGGTTCTGCATTACTAATCTAATTCCTGTGGATTTGTCTCTATGTGAAAAGTCCCTTTTTGGTATTATTGCACGTATCATCTGAAAATTGCAGGGTTTACTGGCTTTATATGGTCATGAGAGGAACTCTGCATAGAAGAAGATGGTAAACAATTTTGTTACACTAGTCTCATGTAAACACGTATAATGTTTAAGCCTTGTAGTCTATGTGCTTCAAAATTTATTTCCGTGCAATGTAGTGCCCCATTGACTTCTGCATAATTGTAAACATGATTTTTCTTTAAACATAGTAAAGTTATTTTCTTGGAAATCAACAGTATAGAGTTTAAATGGATAGTGAATAAAAATAAAAATAAATTTCAAAATGTCATTATTTACTCACTCATGTTGTTTTTAAACCTGTATGACTGTTTCTTCTGTCGGACAAAAAATTGGGTAAAACTTTATATTTGGGAAAACATATTCATTATTAACTAAGAGTTTTTCCTTAATCAGCTCCTAATTTGCTGCTTATTGATCGTACGTTAGTTGTTGTAGTAGTTATGTTTAGGTATTGGGTAGGGTTTAGGGATCTAGAATATGGTCATGCAGATAAGGCAATAATATGTGCTTTTTCTAATTAATAATAAACAGCCAATATGCTAGTAATATGAATGCTAATTAAGAAACTAGTTAACAGTGAAAAGTGTTCCAAACAGTAGACAAGTAACAACTATTGTTCCCAACAACAGTTGTTACCAACAATCTTCAGAATATTGATTGTGTTTCAGGTTTTGAATGACATGAGAGTGAGCAAATGATTCCGGAATTCTCATTTTTGGGTGAACTCTTTAACTTGTAACTCTGACCATCCTTTTAAAAACATGATATATGATATGGATATCTAGATGTCTCACAATATATAAAATATAAAGTATTTTTTTCCCCCGCATTGATTATCGCCAGTGTCCAACTAACAATTAACTGTTTATTTGTTAAAACAAAAAAACTGTTTATTTGTTTAAGTCTGTTACGATAAGAGCTTACAGATCATTACTAACATGCATTTAGGTTTACTGAAAATATATGTTTTAAAACACTGAACTGTTATTTTTAAAGTGGGGAAGTCCATTGGTTTCTGTTAATGTTGTATGGAGATGTTTGCTCCTCATAAATTTAGTGGTCAGAGGTCAGACTGATGCCATGGGAAAGTAGTGATACAGGCCTCTTCTTTTTTTTATGCAGGCTGGCTATTTCCAGAATAGCAGCCTTTTTTTATTTAATTTTTTAAAGTTAACAATGACATTATCCCTCCAGCTCTCTTCTGAAGTGTGGCCGTGCAGAAATGTTTTGCTCATCATCAGGATAAATGTTCATAGAGCTCTAGTTCCCCCTTGTGGATGTCAGTTGTACAATCAAGTGTTTCACCTGTGAGCAATGCGTCTTTGCCAGTTTAAAGCCCAATACTGCATCTGATCGGCACATAATGCATTGTACTACTGATTTAACGAATGCATCTTAGCTATTCTGGTTTAAAGGAACAGTTCACGTCAGATTTAAAATTCTGTCATTATTTAATCACTGTTGTTGCAAACCCATATAACTTACTTTCTTCTGTGGAACAGAAGTCCATTGTTCAGAATGTCTACTTTTGTGTTCCATGGAAGAAAGAAAGTCAACAGTGTGGGTGAGTAAATAATGACATCTTAATTTTTGGGTGTACTGTTTCTTTAAATGAATTCTTACGGCTTACTGAGTAGCTTGTTTATCTTTTCGTAAAATGTATTCCTTCTGGCTGCTTGTGTTAAATCTAGAAACTTCTCTCCTTCCTTCATTTCTCCTCTGTTTTTTCTCTGTGTAATGTCATTCACGTCACCCCTCATCATCTCCTCTGCCTCTGTCTCTGTCTGCTCTCTTTTTCTCTCTTCGTCATTCATCCTGTCTGCCACATGCTGGGGCTTTTAGCGGAGGCCTATGTTTGACTCAGTTTCCCTGGTGATCCAGGGCTCATTGGAAGGAGAGCTCAGCCTCATGGACAACCTATCTGACTCCATCTGCCACTACTACGCTCTGCCCCCCCTTCACAGCAAGCACTGCACTGAGAAACAGGTCAATGGCATCCCCGTTCACCCAGCTTTGCCTTGTACCACACTCCTCTTCTCTCTCTGCCTGTCTCTTTCCCTTCTTCTCTCCCTCCTTTTCTCTCTCTCTGGACCACTTAAACTTACATAATAGCACCGAAGCTTCTGTGTGTCACTTACAAAGCCAGCTCTGCATTCTGGGATTTCCAGCACTCTTTAGAAGGACTTGGTTCTGCTCCAGTAATAAGTGTACTTATTTCCTGATCCCATAAGAGTGACAAAGGCTTGCAAAATTTTGTGAAATGTGTGCCTCGCTCCAAAGATCATTAATACCCAAAAAAGTGATGGACTCATCAGGCTGGAGTAGAAGAGGTAATGTGTGGATCGATAGAGCTGGACCGCTGTTGAATTATGCAAGGAAATCTCTTTTGGTCTGTTTCACATTGAAATATTTCATTAAACTGCATTAGCATTGCAAGAACGGAGGCTTCTAAAAGCATTTTTTATGTAATTGGAGAATCTATAATGTCTTTAAGGAAATAGCTGGCGCTTTTATTTTGATGACTTTGCAAAAAGTTGTTCCAGCCCAAACTCTCAGGGACAATTTAGATGATGCAGCAAGCAAGATTTCGCCTGCTGACATATGAGGATTTATGAAAGAGATTCCATATTATTTCTCTTTGAAGGTAACTAAGTTTGACCTTGTTTTCTGATATCATTTTAATATTTGAGGACCATTAAACTTCAGGAAATCTATACTGGCTACTGAAGGAAGGTTATATGCATCCTGTCAGCTGACTCTGGAGGGTGTTTCCATCAGGGCTGATCAAATTTCTGAATTTAAGAATTGGCTCTCTTTCAGTTCATGAGTGTGAATTTGAATTTCATTAGCCACACCCACAAGAAGTTCAACTGGAATTTGAGTTTGGAGTGACAGGAAGAAATACAGTATGACACTCATTTTATTTTTGGTCCAGAAAGCTTATATTGGTCCATTTTTATATATATTGTTTTTTCTAATTTTTATGTAGGTTTTTTTTTTTTATTATTATTTGGTTAAAATTTTATTCACATTAAATTCTGGATATTTATATGAAAATGAGCATATTTTTTATACATTTTTTCACCAAAAAAAAAACAAAGAAAGACACTATTTCTGCATATTTATACTTTAAACATGATGATCCATCAGGACCTAGGTCACTGAATGTCTCTAATGCCATCTGATGGGGGAAAATTACATAAAATTGCATTTTATGATTACAGGCACTAGAGGGGCCTATTGGATCCCATGGAGATTCTTAAATGTGCCAAACAAGTGAAATATTTAAAACTACACCAACTTGAGGCTTCATTAAGCTTTCAGATATATCTCAAGGCTTTCATATATATATCAAAACATTAAAAAAAACTATATTTGGTAAAAATAATTGTCAAAATGACCCGGGAGGGACACTTTTGTTACTTTTTTTATTACACATAGAATACTCGAATCGACTCAGATTGTTTTGTGTGTGCTCCATGCTCAAGTGTGACAAAATTCAATAAAAAAAAATCCGCAGTTTTTTCGTAAATTCCATGCGTTTCCAGTGGCGGGTCAAAATTACCCGTGAGGGACACTTTTGATACTTTTTTTTAATAGCACCCACTTAAACTGCTCGAATTCACTCAAATTTTTCATGTATTCCCGGTTCAAGTGTGACAAAAGTAAAAAAGTCTCAGAACATAACGATCAACGCTTAAAGAAAAATCTTTAAAAATGAGTTTTGGGTCAAAATGAACCGAGGGCCGGATGAGGGCTAGTTAAAAATTATTTATATGAATTTCTTTGAATTTTAATTCTACTTCCTTACATTGAGATTTGAATTGCACTTCTTCCATCCTGTTTGCTACATCAATTCAGGAATTGAATTGGAATTTACAATACCTTCTCAATCCAAATCCAAATGGCACACAACCCCGGTTTCCACACACTGAACTGTTATGTTCACAAAAAAGAACTGACTTCACCACTTTTAGTTGTATTAATTCACTTGCACTAACCTGTGTGATGGTCTGTGCGTGTCTTCTATCTATGCATGTGCTGGTTGCCCGTCTCACTCTTGGCTCGTCTCTTCTTCTTTAGATTCCTCTAGCCGAGATGGAGGCTCTGTCTCTGGCGTCGGAGAAATCCTGGTCCTTAGCTCTGATGGATGACTCTGTCGCAGATGATTTTAACCCCCTCTTACTTACCAGTCAGGAGTGCAATGTATTTAACAGTAGAGCAATGTTCATTTTCCACTCCTGCCTCTCAGCCTTACACTGCTTCCAAAGACATCTGCCCTCTCCATCCTGCTTTAGCATTTGACCCTGAATACTTCAGCCCTATAGGCCCTGTAATAGATTTCCTCAGTTAAATGTTTTAAGCAAGTTACAACACAGTTTTAGCTAAATGTTCTTCAGAGTGGCACCTTGAAAGTCCCCTTGGTTTCTTGTGGTACCCGATTTTGTGGAGTTACTGCTAAAAGTTTCAAATCACAGTGACACTACTAACCTAACAACTACATTTTGCAGTAGTTTTCCAGTTTTTCCAACATGTGCAAAACTAAATTATGCACGTTTTCCAGTGACAAACAATTTTAGTATCAGCTGACAAAATGCTATAATAATATTGCTATACTTTAAATGTAACATTTATATAATATTTTGTCAATTGCTGCTGTTAATCACTATACTTTCTACTTATTTACACTGCAGTTACAAAAGTTTGGTATCGGTACGTGTTTTTATGTTTTTGAAAGAAGTGTCTAGTGCTCACCAAGGTTGCATTTAAAAAAAAAATAGAATATTACAATTTAACTTTTTTTCTGTTCTAATATATTTTAAAACAATATTTATTTCCTGTGATGGCAAAGCTAAAAGAGTCGCTACTCCAGTCTTCAGTGTCACGTAATTCTTCAGAAATCATTGTAATATGCTGATTTGGTGCGCAAGTAAAAAATGTTTAATATGTTGAAAAATCTAACTGAACTTTTGAAAGTTATTGTACATTAAATATAAGTAGGTATTAAACCTAATTAAATATCTGCCATGCCAGGGATGTATGATTTATTTATACCAAAACTATGCCAGTAATCTGTTTTCTGACACTTGGTAGTCTGATTAATTTGTAAAAGTAGAGCATCTTCTTCATAATCACTTCATGCAGAGCTGAGAGGCAAGTGCGTTTGGAAGCTTTGGGGGTTTCTAAGCGTCCGCTCCTTTCTTTCTTTTTCTCTCTTTCCCTCTCTCTGTACATTTTGCACCAGCCTGGTGTTTGTATGGTCCAGTCCAGTCCAGTAGAGTAGTATTACTGCCTGTCAATCTGCTCCTTTCCTGTTTGAGTTCTGCAGCTATGTCCCCATTCTTCCTCCCACATGTCTAAAGGCCATTTCTGAATCTCTTGTCCATCTAGTCTCTTCATACTTTTTAGATGTTCCTGTTTGCATCCTCAATCTATCGGTCTGCATATCTACCTGTGTCTCTTTGTTTTTGTTTCATGGTTTTATTTATGTCTTATCTTTTGTGTATTAAAAGTGAAGTTTCTCCCTAGTACCATGCTTCTTGAAAGAATACAGGAGTGTGGTATGGGTTCGGCTTCTGCTGTCTGCCAGCTACAGTAGTACAGGCTCTGGGCGCAGCTTCTGAAGGGAGGAGGCTGATGGTTTTTGTCACCTCGCAATTGAATTCATATTCATTGTCTCAGAACTATGCCCATAGATCCATTAATAATTTATACATAGCATCTCTCAGATGAGTGAGATTTAGATCCAGCCTGTTCTCATTTTTCTGTTGTATTTATGTGGATGAAAAAATGTTCACTGAGATGTGCATAGCTTCACAATGTCCAGGTAAAGCAGGATAAAAATGCCACATCAAAACACATTTAATCACAAATAATGATCAGAATATATTCACCAAAAATTGTAAAAAAAAATAAATAAAAAATTGTAAATTAAAAAGTAATTATTGGTTACTCTTACTCAGTGTTGGGGGTAACGCATTACAAGTAACGTGAGTTACGTAATCAGATTACTTTTTTCAAGTAACTAGTAAAGTAACGCATTACTTTTTAATTTACAAGAGAATATCTGAGTTACTTTTTCAAATAAGTAACGCAAGTTACTTTTTTTTCCCAATTTATTGATTGACAGCTCTCCTGTCCCCATGTTGAGAGAAATCAGAAGATGTTACTGTAGTTCTAAAATAAATATGAATATGCATTAATTAATCTCACTCACAAAAAACACAGATTCAGTATTCCTCAAAATTAATAAAAATAATGCAACTCAGAATATGACGCAAACCTGCAATAATTAAATGTAAAACAACACAAATATGCTTTATGTATTTAATCCCCTTCTATTAACCAATGTCTTTGCTTCTGTCCTTCGATGATCCAGTTCAACCGTACTAATAAGCACAAATTACTCCAGACAAACATTTGTGTCTTTTTTTATTGCTGAAGTGTGCTGAAATTTCTTCTTCTGCATTCTACTGTACGGACGTAAATTGACTTTCCCTTCAGCCTGAGGCTTATTCATTTCACTTTTGGTGTGAAAGGCTTTTATATTTGCCAAAAATATAACTTTTTTGTTTTAAAAACACAAGCAAGCCCTGTCCAGATTTAAAAAGTAACGCAAAAGTAACGTAATGCATTACTTTCCATAAAAAGTAACTAAGTAACGTAATTAGTTACTTGTTTATGGAGTAACGCAATAGTGTAATGCATTACTTTTAAAAGTAACTTTCCCCAACACTGCTCTCACTATTGTTTACTAATCTCATGTCATTCCAACCCTGTATTTCTTTCATTTTTTTCATGAAAATTTGAAATTCTGAAGAGTATTACATCAAAAAAATGACACAAAAATACAAAAAGTATCATAATTTTTGGTTCTTAAGACTCATTTAACAGATTAACAGACCAAAATTTCCAAACTGAGTCAGTGTGTCTGATTCAATCTGATTCATGAATCATTCAGTTTTGTGAACTGGACGAGGCAATTCACTAAAAAGAAGAATAAAAAAAGAAATTTTATAGCGAATGTTCATACTTTCATCTGTAATTTAAATGTATATACAGTATACAATACATTGATATGAAAAATTCATTAGATGTACATATTCATATAAGAAATATGCATTTGCATTCATGCAACATGATTTATGAGAACATGTTTCTTGATCAGTCTCCTCCCTGTGTCTAGTGCACAGAGATGTTTGCTTTTCATTGTATGCTAACCAGTCCAGCCTCTATGTATTAGGTACAATGTGTGTGCGTGTACGTCCATGTGTTCATAAGGGCCCCTGATGCTCCAAACACAAGTATCAGCTTTCACCTTGACTTGCATCTCTTTTAATGCCCCTCAGACCACAGCTCCAGCAGATCCCACAGACCCCCAGCAGCCAGACGAGCCAACGCATGAGCACTTACTGTACGTGAAGAAGACCTCAGTGGGCCGCACACATTCTCTGCCCAATGACAGCTACATGTTCCTGCCGCTGCAGCCCAACTCAACCCACAGTACCCACACAACCTCACCTCACCTCGCTCAAACGGGTAGAGCACTGCATTTTATTTCTGAATTTAAAATGTGGTTGTTATACAAAAATTAATAATTGTGTAATATCAAATGTCTCCTCACACAGGCTCTATAGGCTCTATCCAGTCTCAAACAGAAGAACCTACACAACACTTGACTGTGCTCACTGATCTGTTCAGACCGATCAGTCCTCATAGCCTATCAGACTCAGAGAGCATCCCACGAATCCCCCCACCTCGCCAGGCACACACTCTCTCACGAACCCTACGCAGACAGGTAAGTTCAGGTTCAGTCTTCTCAGTCCTTTCATTGCTTTCTTTAAAATATGTTTTGCCTACAGTCTGTTCTATTAACAAATGTTGAGGCACTCTGGTTTTGTTGACTGCACATAGTAGATCAATTCCAAAACCTTGTGAGCTGCCTCAGTACATATAATACTTCTTATACAGTATATTCAACTGCCACATACACAACTATTCAAAAGTTTGGGGTCAGAAAGATATTTAAAATGTTTTTGAAATAAGTCTTTTATGCTCACCAAGGCTGCATTTACTGTATTTGAACAAAAATACAGTAAAAACAGTAATGTACATTTTTGTAACTTTTGTATTTTATTACAATTTATAATAACTTTTCAATTTGAATATTTATATAGTATAGAACATTTGCATTTGGGATGCAACTTTAGAATCTGGCTGAAGTAAGTTATTTTAAGCATCAAAATAAGTTGGAATAACCTCAGTATCTGGAGTAGCATATGACTGTGTTGTCTCCGTAGGCAGCTCACTAGGTTTTGTAACAGCAGTTTTCTCTGCTTGTCTTCTCTCATAATGCATAATATTCCTTATCTATGGATTTTGATTGGAGACTTATGGGAATGTGACTGGTATGAAGTCTGACACCTCTGCACTGTTGATCTCTCCCTCTGGCTAGTATATTTCTTCTCTAAATCCTTCCTGCATTCTCTCCTTTTTTTCTGCTGCTTTTTGGCCTGCGTACCCTGTAATGTGACTTACTCTGAGCAGCTCAGCATGGTACAACCCAAGCCTGACCCCGAGCTGCTGCTGAGGCACAGATACTCCTGTTCCTGAGAGAGCCGGAATGGGCTGCTTGGTTCAGCTGGTCTCCAGCACCACAGATCCTTGAACTCCATCCCCAAATCTTTCCCTCTTTCTCCTACCACACCCCTTAAATCCCGTTCCTCCAGCCCAAAGCATTTCACCATGGCTACTGAAATGGCCAAAACTGCAGGGTAAAGATCGAGGGGAATTAAATTATTGGACTTACATAATTTACACAGATAATTTTAATTATGGTGATTATGATTTATATATGGAAAATCTTCCAAAAATATGTAGTGAATGAATGAATTATGAATATATATTCAAACGGTATTACTTTAGCTTCTTGTTTTTAACATTAACTTACAAAATAGCATTTGTATATATATATATATATATATATATATATAAACAAATATATAAATATCATTAAAAAACAACAACAATAATACATTACATTATTAAAATATTTATATATATTTTTGGTTTCTCAGACATGCCATTTAGTCAACCATTTATCATGCAAATGTAAAATCAATTTCCTGCCACTAGGGGGCAGCATAGGTTCAATCATACAAGTTTCAACAGTACAGGAATGCTTATGGCTCAGCCTCTTACTCAATGTTAGCTAACTGTCCAAATTTGACATGGTTCCTCGTGATCTTTAGCCCCACCCACCTCTCTCCTACTGGGGCCAGTGCCTCTCTCGGACTCCCTTGATTAAAAAAAAAGTGACTGTTTTAGGTAGAATTCTGAGAGAGGAGACCCTAGGAAGAGACATAGGTCTTGTGGTCTGTTGCAGTAACCCAGTGGCTCAGAGTGCAGTCTGCCAAACAGTGCCTGTAGTTTTGTAGGGTAAATGTTTCTCTGCCCTAGTTAAAACAGTACATCTGTTACAAATTTTTCTCTGAAAGTGCAATTGATATTGTAAGTTTTCACTTACGTGACTTCACCCACCGCCGTAGCATGTACAGTACTGCTACTAAGGCATTGTGTCAGTTTAGTTCATGTCAAAGTGGAGGCAAAAGCTATAGAGCAAAAGGAAGACAACTATTTATTTGCCAAATTCTCCAATAGCCTGTACACTTTCTGATTTTGTTGAAAGTGCACACAGTATACATTTCCTACCAGTGAAGCAATAAGAAGGACCAGGGGCGGTTCTAGGGTCAGGAGTTATTCATGATTTGCCCAAACCTCTGAGGATACATATTAATCATCATTTGTTTAAATATTAGAATAATATAAACTTTAAAGTAAGTTATCATTTTTATGAAGTAAATATTTATATATTACTGGATATATAAAAATAAAAAGGTCTTATCTCTATGCATGCCAAAAATTCCATGCATCCCTTCAATCTTTCCATAGTTGTGTAGAGGTTGACAGTAGTGTCATGACTTTCACTTGTCATTGCAAGTGGTTTGGTTAAGTTAGTTAGCTGTTTATATGAGCGTTTTTGAGGGAAACATTGCTGCATTACCAAAGCTTGTGAAGTTCATGGCCTTGGTCATGGTCTTTATAAAAGAGTTTTCCAAGAGCTGCAAATGGTCAGGCTTGAGTACAAAAGTATATTCCGTTCTGTCTGTAAAATATATGGTGCTTATTGCATCTGGATGGAGTGCAACTCTTACCAAAAAGTCAATAGATCCTCTAGTTTCTTCATTATGTCTGATTTATAGAGCAGATGACTAGAGACCTGACATTAAAACTCAATTGCTCAATTTGCTCAACACAAAACTCAAAAACAATTGGGGCATAGGCCCTGGAAGCCCATCCCTAGGACCGCCCATGAGACATATAGGTCTAAGAATGTTTTCAACTGGTGGTTAACTGGTTGTTGTATTAAGAATGTTACTTCAGAATGTGTAACTGCTATTACGCAAGTTTTATTGAACTTTCTAGCTCAATTTAAGCACTATTTTTGTCAGTTAAAGGTTTAATGTGTGCCTGGGGCATTTTGGTACATTTTGTGGCGATTTACTTCATTTGATACATTCAAGTTTGATACAAACTTTTAAAAAAGAAGAACGCCAACATCAGATTCTAAATGTTGGCTACCTCTGATTGGAGCAATGAATGCATTCAAAACAGATGCCCTGAGGCAGTCTCTCTATTTTTCTAATTTCACCTCCAATCCTTTGAAGAAGAGAGCTTGTGGAGTGCAATGCTAATGGTGAACTCCACTCTAACTCCACGGCTCCCCTCCCCTTCCACTGGCTTCTACACCCCTAACATCTCATACTAACCAGTCTCCCTCTCACCTGTTCATGTCCTAATCCCTAATGTTACCCCTTACCTTCCCCTCACCTCCTCCCGTCCCTGCTCTCTTCAGGTGGCAGTGAGTGCTGACTCTCAGGAGACTCTATACACAGAGGGAGGGGAAAACGAGGGTCCCCTGGGGCTCAGGGAACTGTCTGACCCCCCTGTCAACCTTCCACCTCAGCAGCAGCACCAGCCTTCCCTCTTTCTGGTCCCTGCCACACCAGGCGCCTCCCCAAAACCGTCAGGACCTTGCGTCCACACGCAGCACAACCCCTACGACCAGTACAACGTGTTCTCCAGGCGCTCCCGCTCTCCGCCCCTCCCATCTCCAGCCACCAGAAAGCAGGAGGAAATGGACTCGGTGGATCAGGAGGTATCCCGAATTATCAGAGCGGGGCTTGCAGGGAGGAGCGATGATGGGATCGGAGAAGGGACAGGAGATCAAGGTGCAAGACGTCAGCTTAAGAAGTACCACAGCGTGGACACTCAGGGCCAGCGAGCTCTGCTGTTACCACGGCCCTTGTCCTGGCTTGTCGACCCACGTCGGCACTCCATCGAGGTGTACTCGTCCGTGGAAAGCAGCCCCCAGTGCAGTTCGAGCTCCTCCGGCTTCGTCTCACGAGCTGATAGCCTTCAGCAGCAATCCTCACCACGCACCCGCAAGAAGAAGATGAGTCCGCCGTGCATCTCTGTGGATCCGCCCGAGGTTTCGGAGCTTCCGGGAGGCTTTCATGCTGCTCTGGGGATAATGCCACCCCCGTTGCCAATTCGGGACACTTGCTTGAGGAGGCGCGCTCCCTCCAGTGACTCCAAGGACTCGTTTGATTTGGGTGGAGGAGGAGATGGGCTGCCTCAAGAGGGCATCCCGAACTCCAAGCTATTGACTCTGCCTAGCTTCTCTTTTGAGAAAACAAGCTCTGAGCACTGAACACTTGACTTACACGTTCACACACACACGTGACACACGATGCACTCTGTGTATCCGTGATGGTGATAGTAATAGTAATAATATCTTAGAGAGTAATAATGCTAAATGCAACAATGGTGAATACTCCATGATCATGAGGAATAGTAACTATACCTTGTATTTTTTTTTCTCTACTGCCAAAAGAACACAAAAAGACATTTTGCTGAGGATTAAACAAGCTAATAACTAGACTCTCTCTCCTCAAAGATACCTCCTTGTGGAGGTGAGTGCAGAGCCCGGGGGAGGGTGTCCCCTTCTGGCCGTTCACAGCACTGTATTGCTGAACTCCCTAAAGGGCACTGATGAAGGTATAAAGCAATATGAACGTTTCAGAGACACTATTTTCTTAAATTATTGGGCCATAGTGTTTGTAAAGGATGTAGAATTTCTTTTTTCGATTTTGTTATATAGTTTTATTTGTCTTTTTGTGATTTTCTCTTTTTCTCTATGTTTAAATCGTTTGTCGTTTGCTTTATTTTTTCACCATAGGATATTTTTAGCCTTGTTTTAACAAAGACAAAAAGAAAGAAAACATTTTTCAAAGTGCCGGGATGTATTTGTAGGGATAATGATATTATTATTAATAATAATAATGATGATAATAATATATCTCCTTAAAATAAAGACTTAAACTTTGATTTTTAAGCACAAGTATTAGACTGGTGTGCCCTGACAAAAGAGTCTATTGAACACATCTGCAGAATGGATTGTGCTACTCTAATGACAGTCTTTCAGACAGAAGTGAAGAAATACTTGCATTAATTGAATTCATGAAGCAGAAAAACACTGCAAAACACACACAAGCCACAGAAAACCAGATAAGCATTTCTTTTACATTTAATTGGAACTCTGGTTTAATTTCTGATTGTTTTTGGCACATTTTTGAACACCAGGCTATCTTTAGTGAAATAAATGCTATATTATCAGTACAGCTCATACAATATTTGTGTGAAATTGTAACATTAAAAAAATCTGAGAAAAGCAAAACATTTGAACATTTTGTCAATAAAGAAGTCTCAAGAACTTTGTGTTCTTGAATTAAAATGTTGAGAGGACATTTTGTCCATTTTGCTGGGCAGATTTGTCTGCACAGTAGGACCAGCAAAAAGAAACACATGACCAAATTTCTGCACTGAGGTCGAGAGTGGACACGGAGTAAACTATGAGAAAATGGGGTGTTTTGTTAAAACAAAGTTTTGTAAATGTATTTAATATACAAGAAACACAGCTTTCATCTCTCTGATCTTAATGACCTGAAAAACAGGACTTAAATTAAGAACTACCGTGCAAAGATTATCGTCATCAAGTTTATTATGAATTATTTTGAAAGATCATTTTAAAATGGTTTTGAAATACTTGCAGCCTTCTAGTAGTCATCTTTACTGAGAACCACTACCTAAGTGAATATATAAGAGGTTATTTACATATGCTGCCTCCCTACCCTTATATTTTACACTACACACATGCTAGTTAAGGTACATTTACTTCTTACACTTAAGTCTCACTCAGAATCGAAATGCGTGTTGATTGAAGCTGTTGTCAAGTGCTCACTGGAGCGATTCCCTTTGGCTTTCATGAGAGCTAATCGGCACATCTGCAGAGCTCCTTTCAAACTCAGGAAAGCTTGCGTTTCACAAGGTCCAACTCTGTAATATACCCTTATTTTGCTTCAAAGCCCTGGATGCAGTCCAGATCTTTGGCTGCAGTTTGTATATGGCTTCAGTGTGCGTTTGAACCTTGTTTTTGTCATTGGACCCATTTCTGAATGATTTACTCGCTTCACTTCAGCAATCTACATAAGCTTTCTCCAGTCCCACTTGAATTATGCATGTGCAAAATGCATTGAGAGTGGTATGCATCACGATGGTGTCCATAATTACTGTAGGATGTGCAAAGCACTTGATGTTCTACAACTCTGCAGTGCACCAGACATTTGGTTACCGTATAAACGCTTTATTAGTGGTGTGTAATTCTACCTCTAGGACATCTTTAGTGTGGATTATTTTGACCAAGGTGATGCTAAAACAAAAGAATGCAAATGGAAAGTGCCATCTGTTTGCTATATTATTTAATACTTTGTTACTTCAAACATTTGGCTAACATATCAGAGTAAAAACATTGACACTGAGATGATGATGTTCCCACTCAGATGTTCCATTAAACTGCAAAATCCTGGAAAACAGCTTGAGTGACCAGATGGAAAAGGAAAACATTGAAGATATTGGTAAACATCCTCAGGAGGAAATGACAATTAACCTCCACTGTGCTTCTATGCATGTAGATCATGTTAGCAATTTGGCTTCTCCCTGGGTTCCCACTCCTAAAATGAAGCCTGATAGTTGAGGACCTTCGATATTCAAGCTGTCCATCCCTCCATGCAGAAGATGAGTATTGGAAAATCTATGATGACTTCATTTACTGAACACGCTGACTCAATCAATTCGACTTCCAAAACATGACGCAGTTCCCGTTGAAGACTGTGATAAGATGGCCTGGCTGAAAATTGAACATTTGGGGAAACATCACCTCAAGGGATGTTTTGAGGTGGGTTAAAAACTCAAAGGCCTTGTTTACCAGACCAAATGTCATCAAGACTCTTTGGGAGGTCCTCAGTGATTGGCTGAGTTGTTATGGCGAGTGTGTGCTCATCAATGTTGCTCTGGCGCTCCGCTGAGCAAGAGCATGTGTTTCTGAAAGCCAGAAGAAATCCGTTCATGACCTCCTCCAAATAAGTGCTTCAACACAAAAAGATTTTGCGTTTACTTAAGCCAAATATGTTGTCAATTTTGGAATAAGCCTAAGAAATAAAATAACAGAATCTCTTTTCTTTCATTTGTCATTTTCAGTGCTTCTGGGGCATAACAGCTCACTAACTTTACAACTGCACAACATTCTTTTGGATAAATTCTAATATACTGCAGCGTAAGGAGATGCACCACCAAAGAGTCTGTTTCATTGTTGACATTATTACCTGTACGAGATAAAAGCTATTTTATATGATGTCTCAGAAGTTAAGTGAGTGGGAGGTTAGATAATAGAACTTGATAACAGTGTACAACCAGACCACTTGAGTCATAGCACATAAGCAAATTACAAAAATACATTTATTAAGAATTTTCTTGCCTATTTGAACATGAAACTGAAGGGGAACAAGTCATCTGAAATTATTAATTAAAGGGAAAAAAACGTACAAAAAAAAAATTAAGAGCAAATTGTGCTTCCTCCAAAAGTACATTTAAATATTTGCATGAAGTCAAAGTAATCTCCTTTGGCATAAAGGTAGCCTTCAGGTCATTCACTTTAAGAAATCCTTCTTAATTTTGCTTGCTTCAGGTAAGTTTATACAGAAAGAGCATTTAAAATGAGGCCAACAGAAACAGTCTGCACTTGGAACATCACTACCCTGGTAAGGCATTTTCTCCCGATGTAACCTATGATTTGATGTCAAACAACTGTCTGAAATCATGGACAGCTATACGTTTTATTTATATATATATATATATATATATATATATATATATATATATATATATATATATATATATATGCGCTTCTTTTTGATTG
>NW_015506145.1:406504-411899 GCF_001515645.1 Sinocyclocheilus grahami
ATATATATATATATATATATATATTATTATTATTATTATTATTTTTTTTAATGGTTTACATTTTTTTGTTATCTACTGAGATTGATAGATCAGCCATTTTGTGCGACCACTTTAATGCTTACAATATATTACATAAGAATGAGGATTTTTTTTTTCAGAAAGTCAGAAACTCTAAGAAAAGTCAGAAAAAGACAGCCCAGTGTACCAGGAATGTAATGTACTACGGCCCAACGTAAGGAATTTTCTATACAGATTTTTTTACAGGTGTTTTACTTGTATTTGAAACCATGCATTGCATTGTGTAGTGTTTTAAGGTTGAAGGAAAAGTCCGTAAACTTAACAGAAAATGTACTGGTAAGTTGGCCAAAAAAGATGGAATGAGGATAGAATTAATTTTTGAAAATATAACAAACCGTATCAACCAAGAAGCAACAATTCAAAGGTAGAATTGATTTGTGGTAGATAATGTGGAATAATTACTCCACTGTTGATTCAAATGTCATTGCAAGTTGTGCAAGTTACACATACCTTAACGCCATTTGTCTTGTCTTGAATGAGGAGTTCAGGAATCGGGAGCCTGCGGTCTAGCCTGGGGACCCGGTTTGAGCCTGGTAAAGTCTGTAACGAATCAGCTCATGGGAAATATGAATAATTAACCATAACTAGTTATAATTAATTATTAATATTTTAGATCCGCTGTAGATATTTAGCTGACCTCTCAGGGTCAACTGTCTTGTCAATTCTAAGAATGTTAATTTCCTGGTTAAGGGAAATAACTTCCTTACTGTACAATTCTACAAAAGCTTGTAGCATAAATCTGCATGATTAAGTGACTCCAGTTATTTTATTCTTTTGGAGGCACTGTCCCTGGTTCCCTAGAGCTGGCAGTTCAGGACCCTAGGGACCTGTTGGGTCTTTTAGGGCAACAGCAGTTGTTGTTGTTGTTGTTGGACCTGTGAATGGATTTTTATAAGTTTCACTCAGATGTTGACAGATATCATCAACATTACACTTTAGTGCATGATAGTCAAAAAAAGTCAAGTTTATCTTTCTCAAATGTTTTATATTATTTATTTTCTGCCTGTCAGTGCTTTTATTCCAAAGTCTCCCATTCTGTCCTAATTTCTCATTCTTTCTCATGTGTACAATAAATGAGTGCACAGAAATTCATAAAGATTGATCCAAGATCCCATCATTATTCTGTGGAGTGAGGTGCACAAGAAATCAGTAGCATAACCAATACCTGACATTGCATGATGTATGTACAAAAAACATCAACATTTTATTATCCTGTCAAAGAAAAACAGCAAGCTTTATATTACATTCACAAGTATCCAAGGAACTAAAGAAATAAAAAATAATTTTAAAAGTGAAGGATAATACTCATGACTCGTGGCCTCAATACCAAAAAAGTAATGTTAATCACATTGAAGTAAACACAAAGGGATGCATTTGTCTTCCAGAAATGGTTAACATGATGAATTTTATATGCATTTACATATACAGTAGAAGAAGCTCAAGAGCTGAATATTAGAGCGTGTTTTAAGAACAGAGAATAACATTGTTTTCTATCACCTGCCAACAAAACACACACATAAAAAAAAAACAATCAGATTTTAGATTTAAAAAGCAGAGAGAGAGATCGAAGAGATTATCAAAAACAGCACATCTGTGCAGAAATGTCCAGATAAAATCTGATATGAGATCTAGTCAGTTTGCCATCTCTGTGGTCAGGTCTATCCTAAAATTGAATTATTTCATGTCAACCAGACATTACATTTCTTAACGTCTGTGACTTTTTTATTCTTTTGATTTATTGGGCCATACAACATTCTAAATCCCTTTTATTTATTGCCCTTAAGAGTGCACCAAAGTGCTTGAGTAATAATGAGAGATGTTATATTAGACCACTGGCACCAGGGTGAATTGCATTCTTACAAATTTGTCACTAGCTTTTGACTAAATATGATGTTTCTTAATTTACTAAAGGTTTGTGTGGTTTCTTATCTTCCACTGATAAACCAAAACAGAATGAAGTTTTTTTTTTAACTCAGTCACAAAAATACACAAAGCTACATGCAGATGCTTTAAATCGTGTGATGTCACAAAGCTGCATTAGAAAACGAGTGTGTTTGTGGCCTTCGTTTCTATAAAAGCCCTTTACAATCAGATTTTAGATTTAAAAAGCAGAGAGAGAGATCGAAGAGATTATCAAAAACAGCACATCTGTGCAGAAATGTCCAGATAAAATCTGATATGAGATCTAGTCAGTTTGCCATCTCTGTGGTCAGGTCTATCCTAAAATTGAATTATTTCATGTCAACCAGACATTACATTTCTTAACGTCTGTGACTTTTTTATTCTTTTGATTTATTGGGCCATACAACATTCTAAATCCCTTTTATTTATTGCCCTTAAGAGTGCACCAAAGTGCTTGAGTAATAATGAGAGATGTTATATTAGACCACTGGCACCAGGGTGAATTGCATTCTTACAAATTTGTCACTAGCTTTTGACTAAATATGATGTTTCTTAATTTACTAAAGGTTTGTGTGGTTTCTTATCTTCCACTGATAAACCAAAACAGAATGAAGTTTTTTTTTTAACTCAGTCACAAAAATACACAAAGCTACATGCAGATGCTTTAAATCGTGTGATGTCACAAAGCTGCATTAGAAAACGAGTGTGTTTGTGGCCTTCGTTTCTATAAAAGCCCTTTTTGCACTAGGGAGGATGTTTTGAGTTCTGAAATGTCAAGGAAATCAAGGAAAATTGTATTCTTTATGACATGATCCCCCTTAAAAATGCTCATGCTGTACCTCAGCCCTAAACAAATCATCAGCACTATGCAGTACGAGACCATTTAAGGAGATCACTAAACATTGAGAAGCTAAAACCCCCAAACCCTTAGAAAAGTGCTTCACAAGCCATTAAAAACCTATAACCCTGCCATCCTGTATTCTTAAACCTACGTAATGGTTGAAGGAGTTAAACACAGGCTTACTAATAGGCTGTGTCTCCTGTTCCAAACAGAAGCTCGATCCACCCAAGATAATCACAAGAGGAAGAATCCTGCACGTCTGCCATGCAACGATAGACACCCTTCATATAACAGTATTTTAGAAAATAAAATGAACAGTATACAGAAATGGAGCTCTCCCAAGCGAAGTTCATGTTATTCAGCACATTTGGTCACTGCCATTAATTTGCCTATTCTAGAGAAAAAGAAAAGAGCAAAAAGCTCTGTTCTATTGCTCAGCAGCTCTGCTATGGTGAACACACTAGTGCTGTATGCCTGTTTAGGCCATTGGTTCAGACTTGTGTGCAGCACATTGTGTGTGGCATACATTAATGCGATAGGAGGCTAGGGTTACAGCATCTACTGATGTTATCTCCTCCACTTCCTGTTGTTAAGGCCTATGCCACGTAGTTCTTCACGTCCCTATCAGTGACCACACATATTGGGAACATTGCCAAACTTTGTTGAACTCTTTGAATGTAATAGATTGAGATGATAAGCGGAATGCCATTGTAGGAACTGCCTTTTCCCTTTTAAGGGATTGCTGCAAGATTTGTTTTAGAGTAAGAAAGGAAATGCAGAATCTGTTAAAATCCACGATATCTTTTAAAGCTGAGGACTTAGATTGTGTTAATTAGTGTTTTGGCCATTTGAGATTGGCAAGATTTATTTATTTTTTTAATGTTTTTGAAAGAGCATATCTTTTATATGCTCACCAAGCGCTGCATTCATTTGATATATATATATTTTAAATTTACTTACAGTTTTTATTTTTTTACACTTACATAACTAAAATGTAATATATATATATACAGTATATAGTATATATATATATATATATACACACACATATAGTATATATATATATATATATATATATAAAACATGAAAAAAAACTAAATTGTCTTGTTGTCTTATCATCTAATTCAAATACTCCTGAATAATAAAGAGCCTGAAATACATCATAACTATTACATTTTCTTCAAATACAGTTTATTTGACTATACATTGGTTACTTAAAATTAGCAAAAATCTTGGGCTTCCTGCAATGTGTCAAAAATAATGAAATCCTTTCTGAAATAACAAAATCTAAAACTGAGCAAAGTTAGGTTATTTTCTTCATGGGGTCCATAAGGCAATGCGACAAATATGATAATGTGATACAACTCACTGATTTGCCAGTCCTGCTGGGACCTCTGGCTGCTTTTTCATACAGTACCAGTTTATTCAGATTGCTGAGACACTCTGACGTTGATCACATTAATGCTCTGCTTAGCTTTATAATGTCAAAAGGTACGCCAGCATGTCCATCTGCATGGCATCAAAAACATGTCTGTTCAAGCCAGGAGTGAGTTTATATTCAAACCTAAAAGATTTAAATACAAAGATAAAACACGTCAATTGGTTTTAAATCAATCTTTGCGAATTCTAGAGGTGCTCCTTTTTAGAATTCAGTTCTCTAACCTGATATAACACCGATCCAAACAGTCTTGGCTCACTGTGGGTGGGATGAAACTATTGTAGGATCAATAATCCTTTAGGCTGCTCTCACACTGTAGCGTATTATGATCCAGTTTCCATTTTGCTCTTCATGTATTGGCACAAGGGGTCTAGTCAACCATACCCTTCAATATTCTGAAATTTTGGTGTCACCATTTTGTTTGAAACCTCCAGCATGTCATACTTGTATATAAAGGTTTGTCCATGAGATGGATTATTATACTAAACACTAATGTTTTTATTATGATTAATAATTATAATTAGATAATAGTGCTAAATATTTACTGATTTTTAAACTCAAGTATTATTGATTATTATTTATTTTAATAATAATTAATAATATTAGTATATTATTTTGGGGGGGAGGGTTTCTGAAAAACAGAAAAGGAAGGTTAATGCTGTTTTTTCCACAATATGAGAGCTTACAATTACTATGGGCTGTCAATTTCCAAAAAATGTGTTCATATAACTTCCCAGCTAACAAAAATAAGAATGTTTTGGCGAACGTTCCCATTAAGTTATACAAACATCATTTCTGAATGTTCCCTGAATGTTCAAATGTCCGTTTATATGTATATATATGTATACAGATTTCCTGGTTACGAAACTGTTAAGGAAACATTACATTTAGTCGTTTTGCAAACATCATGGGAACGTTACTTCTAAAACTAGTAACGTTTAAAAAATGTCAGAGGAACATCCAACTAAATATATTCAAGATTTTTTTCTGGACTCCCCCCCCCCCATATACTGTAAATGCTGAGCTTTTGAACTACTTTCTATTCATCAAATAATCCTAAATATTTTAATATATATTAAAATAGAAAACATTGTCTGACTTGCTCTGATGTCATGCTGACGTGTGCCAAAAAACTC
>NW_015506145.1:411909-414300 GCF_001515645.1 Sinocyclocheilus grahami
TATTATTTATTTTAATAATAATTAATAATATTAGTATATTATTTTTTGGGGGAGGGTTTCTGAAAAACAGAAAAGGAAGGTTAATGCAGTTTTTTCCACAATATGAGAGCTTACAATTACTATGGGCTGTCAATTTCCAAAAAATGTGTTCATATAACTTCCCAGCTAACAAAAATAAGAATGTTTTGGCGAACGTTCCCATTAAGTTATACAAACATTATTTCTGAATGTTCCCTTAATGTTCAAATGTCCGTTTATATGTATATATATGTATACAGATTTCCTGGTTACGAAACTGTTAAGGAAACATTACATTTAGTCGTTTTGCAAACATCATGGGAACGTTACTTCTAAAACTAGTAACGTTTAAAAAATGTCAGAGGAACATCCAACTAAAATGTTTAAAAAAAAAAAAAAAGTTTCATGAACAATGTATAAATAATGTTTCCATGCTAATGTTTTAAAAAAGTTCCTTGAACAATGTATAAATAATGTTTCCATGCTGATGTTTTAAGAACATTATTAAAGACCAGATAACTCTGAATGAACATTTTGTTAACGTTACTGGAAGAACGTTTGTATTTTGAGAGAACCTTGCCAGAATGTTAGCCAAAGGTCTGAGAATATTCTCTGCTAGCTGGGACATTTCAAGTCTAATAAAGTCATACATTAGTGAGTCTGACTTCAAAGATTTCAACTTATTAGTCACTGAAAAGCTTTCCCTCGTGAACCAAGGGCATCAAACCTGACTCCGCTCATTGGCATATGTGACGCATATACTAATGAGATTTGAGTCTCACTATGTTTAAAATATTAAAGAATTTTGTACATTTATTTTCTGAATATTTGTGTATTTAAGTCTCAGGTGAACTGTTTGTTTAAGTTAAGGTAAATAAACTAAATAGCCTGGGGCGGGATCAGGTTTGTGTCGGAGTCTGTTAGAGTGTCGCTTGCTCCTGCAGACTCCATGTCACTGACTTGTTTCAATAATTCACATACAACCAGCTGCCATACTTTCCATGCATTAAGCATTCCTGTTGTTTTAGTGCAATCGTGATGAGCTTCATAATTCGTGCGTGCAAAGAGCGTGCAATGTAGTTTAGGTTAGGCTTTCAAAAAGGATGTTTGCATCTCATTTGTAGCTTTGACTACACTGCAAAAAATGCTTTTCTAGCTTAGATCTTTTGTCTTGTTTCCAGCCAAAATATCTAAAAATTCTGAAATCAAGAAGGATTTTCTAGACAAGTAAAAATTATTGTCTTGTTTTCAGAAAAAAACAAGTCGAATTCAAGTGAGTTTTTGCTTAAATTAATAATCTGCCAATGGGGTAAGAAAAATAATCTTGTTTTCTGTTTGAATTGAGATATTTTAGCTGGAAACAAGACAAAAGATCTAAGCTAGAAGAGCATTTTTTGCAGTGTAATCACTTTGCGGAGGACACATAGAGAGGTATTTCAGGGATTTGCTGTTCCCCTCAGAGATGAGTAATGTGTCTCTCTCTTTGCATTGGTCTGTTATTGACTAATCTTGTTTGTGATCATTTAATTTATCTTCTAGCTCAAGTGGCCAGGCCCCTCTTACCCTTCAGTGTACCCCTAATAACAATAATTTTAATCAGGATTATTATCTTGTTTTCTAGTAAGAAAATCAAAGCATCCTCAAAATCGAAGTAAAAAGCAAAATTGCATAAGATAATTGATAATAAGTTTACTTGTTTTCAGAGAATATACTTTGTATTAAGATTGTTTTCTTGTTTAAAGTAAATCTAGCAATTTTTTATGATGTTAAATCTTTAAACAAAAACAGTTGTATATAGTAATGAATATTTATATTCAAGATTTTTTTCTGGACTTTCCCCCCCATATACTGTAAATGCTGAGCTTTTGAACTACTTTCTATTCATCAAATAATCCTAAATATTTTAAAATATATTAAAATAGAAAACATCGTCTGACTTGCTCTGATGTCATGCTGACGTGTGCCAAAAAACTCTCGCGATGGCGAGGCGGCTGTGTCGAATTGTGCAGTCCAGCGCAGTTGCTCTCCACCGACTGCACTAATCAAAAGCATGATGGGAAACGACTGACTGATGACACAGCTTATCACAGGTTCAGACAACCGTGATGCAGCATTCTCTTCTAAAATATTTTACTTCTTTATCTGGTGATTTAAGTATTTAAATTATGCATGAATATTCCCAAACACTATGCGATCTCTGTGTGAGATATGTGATTGTTGTCATATTTCTATAAAAATCTAAAATACCTGTTTGTATTAAAGTAAAAATTAATGATAAATACGCCTTTCATATGGAATTAAATAGCACACACTTTTGAGTGTCTTGTTCATCATATTTATTTGTATATAAAGGCAACAGAACTGAAATTATAT
>NW_015506145.1:414781-415616 GCF_001515645.1 Sinocyclocheilus grahami
ATATAAATTTTTGTGGTATGGGATGTTCAGATATTTTAGTGGAAAACAAGAAAAAAACTACTTTTCTTCAGAATGAAAATAAAGCTTCATCACTGCAATCTGCCATGACACTGTATCCACTGATGAAGTTGCGTAAACCTAGTACTTTTCTCTGAATGTAGGATCTCTGTCTCACATTGCATGATGAGTGCTAAAGATAGATGCTCTCAGACTGAGTTCCCTTGAGCTCCTGCAGCTCCCTTGGTATATAATGCAACCCATATACGGTCAGAGACTTTCTCCACATTGTGAAAACCTCTGATGATTCATTCAATTCCTAAGACAGTGTGACAGCTCAGGAATTATTAATGACTGATAGAGGATAAGCGTGAAAGCATCACGGATTTCACTTGAGGGGATAAACCTTCAATACCACTCTAGATCGTAAGCAGTTAAAACAATAGTGTTGTTCTATGTGAAAATCTTGACATTTTGTTTGACATTTTGGATCTAGAGAAAACAAGACATGACAGTGTGCTGCTCCTGAATAATAAAGAGCCTGAAATACATCATAACTATTACATTTTCTTCAAATACAGTTTATTTGACTATACATTGGTTACTTAAAATTAGCAAAAATCTTGGGCTTCCTGCAATGTGTCAAAAATAATGAAATCCTTTCTGAAATAACAAAATCTAAAACTGAGCAAAGTTAGGTTATTTTCTTCATGGGGTCCATAAGGCAATGCGACAAATATGATAATGTGATACAACTCACTGATTTGCCAGTCCTGCTGGGACCTCTGGCTGCTTTTTCATACAGTACCAGTTTATTCAGATTGCTGAGACACTCTGA
>NW_015506145.1:416950-418454 GCF_001515645.1 Sinocyclocheilus grahami
ACTAATGAGATTTGAGTCTCACTATGTTTAAAATATTAAAGAATTGTGTACATTTATTTTCTGAATATTTTTGTATTTAAGTCTCAGGTGAACTGTTCATTTAAGTTAAGGTAAATAAACTAAATAGCCTGGGGCGGGATCAGGTTTGTGTCGGAGTCTGTTAGAGTGTCGCTTGTTCCTGCAGACTCCATGTCACTGACTTGTTTCAATAATTCACATACAACCAGCTGCCATACTTTCCATGCATTAAGCATTCCTGTTGTTTTAGTGCAATCGTGATGAGCTTCACAATTCGTACGTGCAAAGAGCGTGCAATGCAGTTTAGGTTAAGCTTTCAAAAAGGATGTTTGCATCTCATTTGTAGCTTTGACTACACTGCAAAAAATGCCCTTCTAGCTTAGATCTTTTGTCTTGTTTCCAGCCAAAATATCTAAAAATTCTGAAATCAAGAAGGATTTTCTAGACAAGTAAAAATTATTGTCTTGTTTTCAGAAAAAAACAAGTCGAATTCAAGTGAGTTTTTGCTTAAATTAATAAACTGCCAATGGGGTAAGAAAAATAATCTTGTTTTCTGTTTGAATTGAGATATTTTAGCTGGAAACAAGACAAAAGATCTAAGCTAGAAGAGCATTTTTTGCAGTGTAATCACTTTGCGGAGGACACATAGAGAGGTATTTCAGGGATTTGCTGTTCCCCTCAGAGATGAGTAATGTGTCTCTCTCTTTGCATTGGTCTGTTATTGACTAATCTTGTTTGTGATCATTTAATTTATCTTCTAGCTCAAGTGGCCAGGCCCCTCTTACCCTTCAGTGTACCCCTAATAACAATAATTTTAATCAGGATTATTATCTTGTTTTCTAGTAAGAAAATCAAAGCATCCTCAAAATCGAAGTAAAAAGCAAAATTGCATAAGATAATTGATAATAAGTTTACTTGTTTTCAGAGAATATACTTTGTATTAAGATTGTTTTCTTGTTTAAAGTAAATCTAGCAATTTTTTATGATGTTAAATCTTTAAACAAAAACAGTTGTATATAGTAATGAATATTAAGAAAATCAAAGCATCCTCAAAATCGAAGTAAGAAGCAAAATTGCATAAGATAATTGATAATAAGTTTACTTGTTTTCAGAGAATATACTTTGTATTAAGATTGTTTTCTTGTTTAAAGTAAATCTAGCAATTTTTTATGATGTTAAATCTTTAAACAAAAACAGTTGTATATAGTAATGAATATTTATATTCAAGATTTTTTTCTGGACTTTCCCCCCCATATACTGTAAATGCTGAGCTTTTGAACTACTTTCTATTCATCAAATAATCCTAAATATTTTAAAATATATTAAAATAGAAAACATCGTCTGACTTGCTCTGATGTCATGCTGACGTGTGCCAAAAAACTCTCGCGATGGCGAGGCGGCTGTGTCGAATTGTGCAGTCCAGCGCAGTTGCTCTCCACCGACTGCACTAATCAAAAGCATGATGGGAAACGACTGACTGATGACA
>NW_015506145.1:419112-428678 GCF_001515645.1 Sinocyclocheilus grahami
ATTTCTCCGATCACAAATGCAGACATGGTTTTATGTTTACGTTTACGCGGCACGATGCAACATGTAAAAAGACAGTATAAGTCATTATAATCCGTAATTATGTCCCCACTGGATGCAACATATGCCTCGTTTATAATGGGTTTTAATGTTTTTGTCTCGTCGCTCCAGCCTGACAGGGCATCACAGTTTGGTAAGAGACGTAACATTTCCGTCACACGCTTGAGGTATTCGGCCAATCACAATGCACTGGACAGCTGGCCAATCTGAGCACACCTTGCTTTTCAGAACGATGAGCTTTGTAAAAATCGATGTGTTTCAGAAAGGAGGGGCATAGAGGAGAAACAATAATGTACAGTATGTGGAAATGAATGTGTTTTTTGAACCTTAAACCGCATAAACACATTTCATTACACCAAATACACAAAATAATGTTCTTTTTAGCAACATCATATGACCCCTTTAATCAAATAAATGCAGCTTTGGTAAGAGAAAAAAAACCTTCTTTAATTATATTGGATCATAAATTAATCCTTGTGTAATTGTTGTGGGCCTCTGGAATCATTCACACTTTACTCCATCAGATAGCCTTAATATTTAATTAATCCTCCAGTTTTGAGTTGCTTCATTTCTGGTTGCTTTTATCAAGTGCCCAGCAAAACTGAGCATAAAGAAGCATGTACACCCATGATAGAGAAAAACATTATTAACAACATAGATTGGAGTGGAGGTCATTTCAAAGCATAGATATCAAAGGTTGAGTGATTTGTCTTTTCTGTTATCAAATCAACCTCTATTACAATATATTTTTATTAGATGATATTCTACCACCTATTGGAGGTCAAAAAACTCTCACCCTTCATGTAAGTCCACTTATCTCTGAACACAGACTCCATTTAGGGAATCGGGATGAGCAGAGGACACAGTATTCCTCTTAAATCCTAATTTATAATTGCATATCCAGAACTTTCTGTGTGAGTAATTTTAGCCCAACGGTTTCATGACAAATTTAGTCTCATAGTTCCGCAATTTCTTAGATTTGAAACAGACTCTCTCTGTACCGAATGATTAATTCACCTTTTGATGAATCCTGCAAAAGCTAATAAAAGGTTTTAGACAATCAGAACAAGATGTGTGACACAGTAACACAGGTAATCAAGTGCAAAACAAGAACAATAATATAGTCTTTAGTCTGACTGGCTGCTGAATCACAATAGCAGTTTATTCACTACATCATCTTTCAGAACTCTCCCATCTAATTTAGTCATTATTGTCCATTTTTAGCTGCAGGAAGCCAAGCAGGTAAGTAATTAAGGAATAATGTACAGTCAGCTGGTCCTTATTGGTAAATAAACAGGGTGATCACACGACAGGGTGATTCTGTATCACCCTGAAGAGGTTTATTGTGCCATACTGACTGACTGTCTGTACATTGTACTTTATCTCATATTAAACAGCTACTTACTAAAGAAATAAATAAACATGATATTCTGGTACTGATACATTATATTTTCTTAGCTTCTGCTAAGAAAATAGGCCACTGCAACACTGATATTATAGCCCCTCTTGGTATAATAACTAGGATGATAGGACGTGGTAACTAGGATTTATACAAGCTTCAGTCTGGATCCAGAACACCTGAGAAGAGATGATGCCAACCCTGAAACAACATACAGAACTACCAAATTTTGCTATAAGTTTGATTGCATCGTATAATAATTACCGTTAATAGTGTTCATCGTCTGTTTGATTACATCTTTAATTGATTTGTCCTTACATTTCTGCCATATGTACATTGACTGACAGTCACCACTGATAAGCTACTACTAAATATATAAGAGTAATACAAGAAACATGAAACCAGCACTGTTAGTAGAACCTTGTTGCCACAGACAAAAGTTGAATGTACAGGTTAACTGTTATTATATCAAAATATTTGATATGGGAAAAAGGTCGACCTAGCTTGAAAGATGCTTGCTTGACCAACAGTAACCCACTTTCTTCATTTTTGCAACCTTTGCCCAAGGGGTTTTGTGTACAGTCTCCATATCCCTCTATATCCTTTAATATCGACTGAACAGCAAATACTGCATAATTTTGCATTAGAAACACTGGTACAGAGTGTACGAAGTACTTAGTACAGAGGGTACTAAGACTATAGTACCAAAGTTTAAGATATGGGAAATCCCCCAAAAATGTCTTTCTTTGTTTTGGAATGTGTACGCAGCTGGGTTTGACACTTGTATGACATTTGCTTAATTGTACATTTCACTTTCTAGAATCGTAGTAGCCTACTACAATTATAGAAAGTGAAATGTACAATTAAACAAGTGTTTGGTTAGGGAAGTCCAGCTGATATGTGGAAAGTCCTTTGGCTGCACACAAGGTAGTTCAATTTCTCAAAATGTAAACAGAGACACACAAAACAGCTAAACGAAATTGGCAGCACAACTCAAAGACACCCTGTGCTCTGTATCCCAGGCTCTGAGCCAGTTTCTTTCAACTGCAATTTCGACATTCAGAACACTACAGCATGTCCACTCTGCTGATGAACATACAATCGCTTGGCTTGCAGCGAAATGATTGGAGTCTTTTCTTGGTATTTGATTTGGCATGGTGCAGGCGTACACAGGAGATTTCACCAAGTGGAGAGAGTAATGAGAGAACAACAATAAATATCTGCTCTGCAGGCAAAAACACACGACATGACACTAGAGTGGTCAGAGGAGATGAGAAGTGTCACTAGAGACAATTAACATCCGTGGGTATAGTGGGCCATTGGTGAAATCAGAGGTCTGACTGTAATGGCATTGCTGCTAGCATGACCTCTGCTTGATTAGTGGTGTGTGCCGGCCGATTCCCATTCTCTGCATGCTTTTTCACTGCTACCATCCCTTGTGAATCCATTTGGGGTCATCCAAGGTCTGCATAAAAGAAGTATTAAGTGAGGTAATTTATAATACAAGCCACTGCCTTTTTACATAAGACTGATTCTATTAATCTCATGCCTCTCTAGGTTATAGTTTCAGGAGACAAGAAGTGGCAGAGGACATTCTATTCCCAAAAACAACAGTATACAGAACCCAGATGGGGGGGGGGGGGGGGGGTGTGGATAAGGGGGGGGGGGGGGGCATATAGCAGACCTTTTACTAGAAAAAAGGTCTGTGCAGCCAGTAAAGTACTAAGAAATAATGTATCCATTTGTAATGGTATTTAAAATGCATTGTTGTCATGGATTTGCTCATATGAGATGCAATTTGAAATCCTAAAAACTGTATTTTTGCATAATAATACAGTTTAAACATTGGTGAGACAGCCATGAATATAAAAATGCATATTTTCATCAAGGATGACTTGCATGTGTCTTTTCTCCACAGGAACTATGAAAGCTCAGTGTGCAAAATGTGCCAGGAGTGGCTTGGCTTATGAATATTAATTGCATTCACCATAACTGATTTGCTGAATGACATAAGCGTTAGTGCATTCTTTCAGCAAATTGCTAAATTATCCGAGCAACTGAGGCTTCATGGCTGGACCAAATTTGCAATTTATAAAAGTTTTAATACATGCTACGAATCTGGTTGCAGTGCTTATGAATACGATTATGTAAATCATCACATGAAAAGGTTATTTATATATATACAGTATATATATATATATATATAATAAAAATACATTTCAGACAGTGTTGTTTTTTTATCAAAGAGTATGTGTTGACTGTGTGGACGTTTGAAGCTTGGAATTTTAGAAGTGAATCCTTTTTGGGTGTCACAGATCAATGTGAAATATTTTGCAGCTTTTGACCTTCTGCTTCAGTCATCTTCCTTTTTACTTTTGAAGAAGTGCAAGCACTTATTTTTTAGATACATGGGGAATCAAAAGTACACCTGACGATATCATAGGCTTAGTGAGAATATTTATGGACTCATTTTAAATTACTATATTTTAGGTCTGTTTTGAGACCAATTACAGTGTATGCTGCCTTTTAAAATCGCCACAGGCAGATGTATAGGTGCAAAATTCAGCAGTGGCAGGTTATTCCCTAGCTTTTGCTATATCATATAATATATGGTTTGATTTTTTTTTTTTCAGTTGGATGTTTTGCCTTTTTTTTTTTTGAGAAAGATATATAAGCATCAAAGCTGTGCTGTGAACAAATGATAGGCCTTCTTACATGTCTACAGGGCAACAGCTCTCACTTGGTTACAATATGAATTTATTATTTAGTTAATTTGTGGCCGGAATAAATATGAGCTCTACTAAAGTTTAGGATTGGCTCTCAGGGATGCATGAAAATAAATCGTATTAAACTTCCAAATGCTGCTAGAGGGCAGTATGGTGTTAGGTTGTGCACACCACTCAGCCGTTAATAATAAAATCAAGCATCTCTATCTCTCTTTCACTTTGGCTCTCTCTTTCGTTTCTCTCCTTCCTTTAAGCCTATAATGCAGGAAGAAGAGTTCCTATTTCTTTCAAGCTTTTCTCTTCATGTTTTTGTGAACTTTTGAATAACCTGTTCAAAATGGTTCCTGTAATCAAACCAACAGTGATGCAAATAAAGGCTTAAAATGGCAAAAAGACGTGTTCACAGCCAGTATTCCATTGGGGTTTTGCTACAGATTAAGTTGATACATGAGTGCAAGAAGTGCCTTTAAGTGAGAAAACACATCAGAGAAAATCTCTCAGAGACTAAGTGCAAATTAAGTCTTCTGTTTCTCAGATGTTCCCCCTTGAGAAAATGGCACTGGTAATCCCTCATGTGTCTCCTCCAGAGTTCTCAGCACTGTCACTGACTCTGCTCAGATTTGCCAAGATACCAAAGTCTGCAATCGGGCAACAATCCATTTCAAAATGGACATTTCTTATGATGGACGTTTTTATAATGGACAAAATAGACATTTATTATAAAAGTGATATTATCTGTGATATGCTATCCAAATGGATTTTGTAGCTATTTTGAAAAGTTACATTTTTTATGAGTTGAATGAAAAACACATTCAACTTAAATGTGATGTAATACACTGCAAAAAATGTCCTAACTTAGTAGTTTTGTCTTGTTTCCAGTACGAATATCTAAGCATTCATAAATTAAAATACACGAGAAGCAGTTGGAAGTCTTGTTTTCTGAAGAATTTTTTTGCCTAAAACAAGAAAAATATCTGTTAATGTTGTAAGAAAATTAAGCTAAATTTAAAGGGAAAACAAGTTTATTTTTCTTACCCCGCAGGTATTTTTCTTTTTTAACTTAAGTCAACGTGTTATGAAATTTTACTTCTCAGGTACATGTATTCTATTTTAAGAATGTGTAGATAGTTGTACTGGAAAACAAAAATACTCATCAAGAAATGCTTTTAAATTTTTGTTTATTTATTTATTCATTTTTTGCAATGTATCTTTTCTACAATACACTCTCATGGCAATTTGCAACTATTTAACTTCTTGGCAAATTGGCGGCAAACTCGTTAAAATTTGTACGATCTCATTCGTACATTTTTGTTCTGTGACTTTTGTTCATTTTTGTTCAGACAATCCGCCACCATCCTTTGCTTGGGCAAAGAGATAATCCCACCCCAAAACTCACACCATCGGTTGAGCCAATGTTGTTATGTTCACTCAAACAAACCGATTAAAATTCCATTTGGTTGTCGGTAGTGGTGCAGAAATTAAGTTGCATAAGAACTTAAGACGTTGCATAAAAGATGCATAAATGAGCATCTCCACTAAGTGACAGTAACCTATGACAGATAAATATCTTAGCAGTAAAGTTTTACTCCAGGTGACTGTGGTATCAGAGCAGCAGACAACGCGGGAATATGGACACCATGGCTCAAACTAATTAGTAAGGGTACTACAGAGGTACTAAAACCTCTCAGGCCATAATGTAACTTTAACCACGTCTTTACTGATTCAATCAATGCAGAAGCGCAGGGTTAATGGTGTCTCCAGACACCGTAGAATTGGATTGGAAAGACTGCTGTCAGCAGATGCATTGTCCTGACATAAGGCAGAGTGAAACACTTCATCAAAGTCATAACAACACGTGACTCCCCTTGATTGTGAGTCATGAGGTGATTTCCTGCTGTCAATCAACCCTGGCAAAAGCTGCAGCGGGCCAAGCACTTCTTCACCAGACAAACGTCTGCAAGGACAGTAAATCCCCGCTCAAGAGATGGATGTCATGTAGGGAGTGAAGGGTTTGCTGATCTTTTAGATGTTGGATGTTTGGCACAGTTTACAGACATTGTCCGGGTTTTTATGCACAAAGTGTTCCTATTACTGCTGCTTTTCCCATCACTAGATTAAAACCTCCTAAACTCTCACAGTCTGTCATGTTTGATTTTGAGAGTATGCCTAAGTTTGAAGCATCATGTGAATATGGCAAAAGAAAATGGGTGAAGCGACTGAAAAACTGACGTAATAAATAACACGCTTCTTCACTGAATCTGTCTACACTTGAAGTGAAGTTGAACATCTCAGAAAATTCACTGATATGATTGTTATATAGTCCTATCTGTATATAATAGAGTGAATGTTCTGAGATGACGTGCAGCTTTGACGCATCAAGTTTTACAACATATAAGGTGCTTATATAATGCTTGAATATTCAGATCATTCTGAAAGATGGCTAGTATATTGCTTTCTATACAGAAGTTCATTAGACAACATGATATCAATTAGCTTACATTTAGACATTCTCTATTTTTGCTCCACCAATGAAAATAGTTCCAAACAAAACCGAAGCAGAATGTTGCAAGCAACAAAATATGGATACTTCCCTACTACACAGTAGATAGACAGTATTTGAAATTAGTAGTATGTGTAAATTCGTAAGTATTCATAAAACAGAAGGCAAAAGCTCATACTTCCCTACTACACAGTAGGCGATAGACAGTATTTGAAATTAGTAGTATGTGTAAATTCGTAAGTATTCATAAAACAGAAGGCAAAAGCTACCTCTAAAATCTACTACTTCTAATGAGGTTCTGAAGTGTGCATCTAATGGACACTTCACTATCCCATGAGGCCACAGCAGAGGATTTATAAATGGCAGCGAAGTGACGCAACTGACCCTGCTAGGTCACATGACAATGACAACATGACACATGTCTATATGGATTACATTCATACTACACATATTAATACTATATAACATTTACTTTTTTCATGGTAACAAAGTACTTATTTAAAAGAAGTAGTGGTATTTTAGCTCCTGAATGAATTTTAACAAATCAGTTAAATGAATGATTCAATGACTCATTCATAAAGTCAGCTGATTTTTTTGTTCCTGAGCTGATTAAATTAACAATTACACTTAACACTCCTAAAAATAGTAATTTTCCTCCACCTCACTGAAAAATCCGCACCACTAATCCATGACTGGCAATCTGGTTGTAATAATGGTTGTATTGCAACAATTATGTAAAGAAACAAGTAGATTAATTATTACATTTTAAGTAAGAATTATTTTAATTCTAAAAGTACAAGGATAAGAGGCTGTGTAGTGCATCCAAAATAGAAAATGGCCATCCACAATGAAGGCATGCTAAAGCAGTGTAGACAGTGTCATTGATTTGATTGAGAGTGATTTAGTGTTTATGCATCACAACGTGCCACTCGTGTTCAATATAGACATAGTGTGACTGTCCCTTGGATGGCCTGACTTAGATTTGTCAGATCCCACATAGCCTTCACTGGCTGACATCAAATTGATATTAAAACCTTTCCGTTTAGTGCATGCAATTGGACCCATCAGTTGGCCGTCATCAGTTATGGGACAAACCAACACCCAGACAAGAATCAGGCCTTCTCCTGCAATCACTCCCACATCTCTGTTGATCAGTCTGTACACTGTTATTACAATAACAGACATTAACACATACAATAACACTCAACTCTGCATTGATTTCTTGTTGTTTAGTTTATGACTCAACTGTCATTTTCTATTTCATATTGTATTCCTCCTACCTTTCCCATGTATCCCTTCCTGATGTCCTCCAGATGTGACTTTTACAGGAGCCACAGGAGACCAGCACGACATCTATTAATCTGAGAGTGGTCTTGGAGTCCAAGCAAAAATAGACCCAAAAGCTGCCTTTGACATGAGGTTACAATGATCTTTACTTTGGCCCTCAGAGACGGGAACAGCTAATTTGCTCTAGAGCAAAATGGTTGACCTACAAATAATATTCCCTGGACCAAATGACAAGTTTAAAATGCTAGAGCTGTGGATGGTGTTTACCGTGTGCACCAGAGCATATTATCAACTTGCATTGCCCATCTATATTTGAAAGGGAAAATATTCTCCAAACCTCATTTCCAGCCCTTTGAACTTTATTTACCAACCGAGGCAGTGTGCCATCAAATGAACCTGGCTATTTTAAAGTCTAAGATAGGAATTCCTGAGGATTCCAGATCATATTGTTGACTCCAGGAGACTTGAACATGGAATACTCCTTTGGTTGGTTTTCCCCTTTTTCTTGAATTGATGGAGTTTAATCCTAATGTGTTCTTTTATAAACCCAGTTCCATTTATTCCAATGAGGTGCCATTGGTGTACTTCTGAATGAGTGGTCTGGCATTTGCTCTGACCTCTCTCCGGCTCACGGTCTCCCATTAATTTAAATGGTGCCGTGGCACATTTGCATGTACTTATTGCATGATGAAGGAGTCCGGCATTAATTTTGCTCATGTGTTAACTCAACATCAAATCACACCAACTGCCACATGAATACTAACACTGTATGCAAGTTGCAGTGGAGAGCTTTTAGCTCCTTTATAGCCACAAAAACTATATACTGTACATATGCAACCCCCACCAAAAAAAAAACCCTGTTATATTAACACTTTACAGTTTATTGTCATTAAGTTAGTTAGTATGCTGAATCTTAATGATCTTTTCCATACATGTTATATTTGGGGCAAAATAATAATAATAAAAAATGATAATAAACGATCTCATAATTTTTAATGAAAACACAATCTTTCAGTGAAAACATACCTGTGATGTTTGCCAGACTTCTCCAATCATTTTGTCAGCTTAAACCCACTCCTTTTTTATTAATGACCAAGCTCAAATTCAAATATGCCTGCGTCCAATAAATAACTGATAGATAGAATCAATTCCCCACCCTACATTTTTTTTCTTGTATTTTCAATAATAAATTTCATGTTAAAGGGTCATATGATGCGATTTCAATTTTTTCTTTCTCTTTGGAGTGTTACAAGCTCTTGGTGCATAAAGAAGATCTGTAAAGTTGCAAAGACTAAAGTCTCAAAACCAAAGAGATATTCTTTTTAAAAGTTAAGCGTTAACCACGCCTACCTAAAACGGCTCGTTCTAACATGCCCCCACATACCTATGTCACGATCTGGGAAGGTTTGCATAACGCCGCCCAAATGTTCACGCAAAGAAGGAAGACGTAACTTTTATTCTTGCTGTAGTATTGTTGATGCTGCAGCCATGTCCTGAAGACGCTGTGTGCTTTGTTGTGAAAGCGAAACTACTTTGTTTGGCCTTCCAAAAGAGGACGATATCTGCTTCGTCATGCCTGGAGCTGATCTGTGCTGGT
>NW_015506145.1:429234-429479 GCF_001515645.1 Sinocyclocheilus grahami
CTTCTATTTCTGAAAATATCACAGTTAGGAGATTTATAACGAGTGGTTCCCAGCATTATTACAGCATAGCGCGTGATTACAGTACTAAGCCGCTGCAATGTAGCAGCTCTAATGATGTACCGTAGAGCAAAAAATGAACAGTGAAAGTAACAAAAACTTGTAAAATACATTTTAATGGGCATAATTAAGTGTAAAAATAACCGAAGGATATACAGTCAAACCAAAAATTATACAGAGACCAGATA